>NC_137796.1:9320406-9489173 GCF_963383645.1 Muscardinus avellanarius
AGATCGCAACTGGCCACCCATTTGCCAGGTGCTCCTGGGTGTGCACAGTATAGCAGACAGCGACACTTATGTGCAGCTTAGAATCTAGGTGGGAGAGACCCCTAATCATCCCCGATCTCCCCAATCCAAAACCCATGGTGCTCTGAACTTTGAAACTTTTGAGTGGTAGCATAATGGGAAAATTCTACCCCAGAAATCAGGGGACAATTACACTATAGCCCCCATAAAGTGGTAACTTTATGGCATAAAGTTATCTTTACAGCTGGGCTCTGTTGCACGCCTGTAATCCCAGTACTTGGGAGGCTGAGACAGGAATACTGCAGGTTTGTGGCCATCCTCAACAACTTAGTGAAGCCTTCTACATCTAGGTAAGACCCTGTTTCAAAATAAGTAAAATAAATAAATAAATAAATAAATAAATAAATAAAAAGGGTTGGGGAATGCAGCTCAGAAGTAGAACACACCTGAATTCAATCCCCAATGACACACATACACATTATTTTCCGGCTAGGTATCTAAAGTATATATGGCACATAAGTTAATTTCGTGTTTAAATTTATATCTTAACACCAAGCTATCTCATTATGTCTATACAAATGTTCCAAAATTAAAAAAATTCTAACATCCAAAATACTTTTGGCTTCAAGAATTTTTTTTCTTTTTTGGTACTAGGGATTGAACCCAAAGGCATTGTACCTCCAAAAAAAAAAAAAAAAAAAAAAAAGCAGCATGAGAACCCTCTGTATGATTCTAACACCTTTCTTGAATGTTCAGAATGTCAGAATGTTTTTCCTTAAAGCCTTTCAAAATGATCATTGCACTCTTCATAATACCTTCTCTTCAATTTAGTTCTAACTGACCAGGATCCAGGAGCCAGACCTCTTGGCAGGAGTGAGAAGGATAGCCTTCCTTCTTGACGTCCCGCTACAAAGCATAACGAAGACCCCTGCTTGTGTGTCTATGAATTGACTGCCTCCCCTGAGCATGGGGTGTGCTGCAATTATTTCATTAGTGCTCTGTGCTGGGATTGTGTGTCTAGGGGAGAAAAGAAAACACTGCTCACACTGGTATCACACATCAATTCCAGTCACGGCAAAGCAACAGCTGCGAGTGGTACACAGCCTGTCTCAGGGAAGCACGGCAGACAGCATCCGTCAACAGGCTCTACTCTTGATCTTTCTGTAGACTCTGCAGTTTTGATGGTCCTTGACCCAGACCTGATGCCAGTGCAAAAGGAGTCTCTTTAATTCTGACCCCCTAGATGCGGGGAGCAGTAGCCTTCCAGAATCAAGAAATGTTGGGGTGAGGCTTCCGGCAGCTGGCGTTGGCACTGTGAGAGCATATGAATACCCTCTCCTACCCTACATTCTCCTCATGGCTTTCCTGACTGCTCTGTCAGAAAGGGTCCATCCCACTGTTTTCTTCTTGAATAGCCTTGTTTCTATCCCCTCCCAAGGCTTGATGGCCATTTATAATTGTCACTCACATATCACTTAATTTGGGTCTGCCTTCCTCATTAGAATATGAGAGCCACAAAGGCCCCCAAAGCTCCTCCTCTCTTGTGCACTGTGATACCTTGATGATTGGTGCTCTGCTACTAGGTGTTAAGAAGATGCTCATACAGCTGGACGTGGTGGTACATGCCTGTAATCCCAGTACTTAGGAGCCTGAGACAGGAGGATCCATTGAAGGTTTGTGGCCAGCCTCAGCTATGTAGTGGGACCCTCTGCAACTTAGTGAGACCCTGTTTCAAAATAAAGAATAAAATATAGGACTGAGGGTGTAGCCTAAAGGTTCAATCCACAGAAAGGCAACAACAAAACAAACACAATCAATCAATTAATTAAAAATTAAAAAATAAAATAGGATGGGAGATGTAGCTCTGAGCTAGAACACCCCTGGGTTTAATTCCCAGTACAAAAGTGAAAAGAAAAAAACCATACAGTTATTGAAACTATCACAGTTGCATTGAAGGGACAGAAGGCAGAAGAGCAAGTACTGTAAGCAGCCTCAGTCCCCTGCTTTGGTGGGTGGGGTAAAAATAAAAGCACAGATCCAAATTCACTCCACCTTAGCACTGCATAACTCCAGGTGGGAATACACCTCCAAGCAGGTGCACAGTGGGGGATAGGTAGAAGGCTTCTCCATGGCAGACAAAGCAGTTGTTTTTTCAAAGCTTGGTAAAGCTGTGGAATCCTTATTATTATTATTATTTTTAAATCTCCAACTCAGTAGAATGAGGACAACAGACATCTCAGTTAACCCCAGAGACCCAATCAGAAAGTCTGGCCACCCTATGGAGCAAATAAAATGCACTAATCCTATGTTCACTTTTGACTGACAATTAAAAACACCAACAATCAGCCGGGCGTGGTGGCACACACTTGTAATCCCCGCGCTTGGGAGGCGGAGACAGGAGGATCGTGCAGGTTCGAAGTCAGCCGCACTGGCTTAAGAGACCCTGTTTCCAAATAAATAAAAAAAGGTCTGGGAGTGTAGCCCGGAGGGAGAAGGGCTTCCAGGAACCCCAGTACCACCAAACAACAACAACAACAACAACAACACACCAACAATCAAGTGGAAACTGCTGAAATCAAAGCAAGGCTTTCTTAAATTTCACCGATCCTCCCACACCTCTCTACTTCACTTAGACAAAAGTAGCTTAAGTCCTGGTCCTGCCCACATGTGGAGAGCAGGACAGGGAGGTGTGCTTATTGAAAATGAAAGATGTAACTGAAGGACAGACAAGGTTAGGTTGCTGTCCTCCCAGGAAGGAGGTTGCAACCTGCAAATCTGGGCACCACCATAGAATACTAGGGATGTGCGATACTTACTGATTTTGCAAAGCTAAAGAAGCTCTTGGTCTCTCCAGTTACCATGTTGGATGAACCTGGAAATGAAAGAGTCCCAAGTCAAGCAATTGTTGATGTGAATCGGCATCTCTTTTTATGCATGGGAAGATGGCAGTGGTTTGTGAAGACCTGGAAAGAGCTTAAGAACAAAGGTAATTCATAAAAACGAGGAGAATGGGAGTGGGTATCAAGTCAGCTATTTTAGCTAGGTATCACTGGATCAAAGAAGATGAAGCAGTCTTTGTCATTGAATCAGTCATGACAGTTGTATTTATTTATTGGTAAGGGTATTGAACCCAAGGGTATTCTAGCTCCAAGGTTACATTCCCACCTTCTTTATTTTTATTTTTTATTTTATTTTGAAACAGAGGCTTGATAAATTGCTGAGACTGGACTCAAATTTTCAATCCTCCTGTCTCAGTCTCCCCAGTACTGGGATTATGGATGTGAGCCACGATGCCCAGCTGGTGACTGTTGAATGACTTTGGAAAATTGGCCATAAAGCAAATGGCAATGTAGGCCAATGCTTGAATGAAACGAGGAGTCACTGGAACACCTTCTTGGTTCTGTTCTTTGAGAGTTACAAATAAACTCCTAGAAGATCCTGCTTTATGGATCTGAACTTGACTCCCTAGCTCAGGGCTCTGACCTACGCTGGGCACTTACACAGTGGAGGGAAATTAGAAGGATGGAAAAATGTCACACAGAAGAAAGAAGGTAAGGGTCAAAATAGATTCAGAAGTCAAGGAAATGGTGTGACCAGTAACTCAGCTCCAGCAAGGACTGGGTAGGGAGGTGAAAGTCATATGAGACAAATAGTAGAGAAATTAGGTTTGCCAGTTGAAACAATCTTCAGATGGCAGATGGAGAAAAGGAACCAAGAAGGGTTTTTAAGATGATCATAAAGGGAGAAAAACCCCTTAGTGGGTGGGGGATGAGAGAACTCTTAACAATATAGAAAATATTCAGATACTACATTGGTGCCTTTTTAAATATTCCTTCTGTCCTATCCCCAAAGATTTGGGAGTAAGTTCTCTAAGAATAGTTATTTAATGAAAAATCAATGTGTATTTTAAACTTAATTATTGGGCCTGGGTAAACTAGTAGCCACCTAATTAACCACTGCTTCTATTTTATGGAGTGACTACCACCAGACATCATGGTACCAAGTTTCTCGTACTTAGTAACCAAGTAATCAATGCCATGGATTAGACAATTATGTGATAATCAAGTTGAACTTCCCTGAAATGACATCATAAAATTGGGGCAAAAATAGAAGTGGGTAAATGATAAGGATGATTAAACTGTTCGTCTGCATTTTGGAAGGCATATTCAGTGTCCCTACAATGCTTGAAATCTCTCATGGGGTCTCTTGCCAATAATAATAAAAACCCATATATCTAATTCCAAAGAAATGTGTGGACACAATAAAAATCATCAGAGAGCTCTGGTCATGGAATATTTACCCACCTCTGGTGAGCTCAACTTTCTTTCTGTTCCAATGCTCTGATGATGATAAAAAGATATTTATACCCTCAAACATTTCATTACTAAGTTTCTCAGAAATGAGTAATTTTTTTCTGAGCTACCCAGAGTTAAAGCTCAATTTTTATTATGCCTACAAGACACAGAGTTTCCAGGAACCCGAAACATCAGCTAAACCCAATATCATTTTGCTTTGGAATCTGATGTTTGCCCTCATGCATGCCTGTTTTGACTTTGCAGAGACTGGTATTTATATTAGCTTGCATCCCTGTGACAGAGAAGAGAGAGAGGGAGAGGGGAGGAAAAGAGGGAGAGGGCAAGGGAGAAGGAGAAGGAGAGGGAGGGAGGGAGGGAGGGAGGGAGAGAGAGAGAGAGAGAGAGAGAGAGAGAGAGAGAGAGAGAGAGAGAGAGAGAGGTCTCATCTGGCTGGAAAAAACTTGCTTCCAGTTGTTTTTAATAAGTCTCCCTGCACTTGAGAGCTTAGAAGGATAAGTAGATGCAGAGTGGGTGGGTCTAAACGTGGGGTCCATCCATCCTGGCTGCCATTTTGATGGGGTGTCTAGGAGGGGTCTAGATGAAAGAAGGGCAGCTATATCTTACAACTTCACCATGGATGGTGAAGAGTCCCCTTCCAACCTCCCTTATTCTACCCACTCTCCTCCATCCTGTTATGGGTCCTTCATGCCTTCCTGTTTTGAACTTCTTCTAAGCCATTAGTACTTTTCACCTGAGCCACCTGCTGTAGACAAAGTCTTGATGGCCACACTCATCTCAGAGACCTCATTGGCTTGGCCTTGCTTTATCATCCTCTCTCTTTTTTAAATATTTTATTGATGCATTGCAATCATATATCATAGTGAAGTTCAATATAATTTTTGTTTCATATCTTATTGGGCAAAGTGCTTTCAATTTTTCACAATTTGCAAACAAGATTGAAACATAATGAACTGCCCTGGATATATCTTAATATATGTGGGTGTACACATCTGAAGTGTACCCAGTGACAAAATTGTTCTTGACACAAAATGGCTGAAACAAAGGGTATCCATTTCACATTATAATACATATCACTAAATTACTTTAACACAATTAGAATTCTAAGAATATTATACCTTTCCAAGAGCCCAGAACTTCTCCAGCCCATATTGTCCCCAACACATAAGAACTCTTAAATCCAACATTTAACTTTTATCAATTTATCTCTTTTAAAATGATAGAATTTCCAAGTATTGTGTGCAATAAATATATCACTAACACAGTAAAGTATATTATGACATGTGCCTATAATGCACCAATAAAAGTGTAAAAATAGGATTATGCAGTGAGTACATGAATTATTTTAGCATTGTAAATAACCAGCAATAACAATATGATAAAAAAGTAAGCACTCCCAGCCTCCCCACCACAACATATCAACACACTTCCTCCAGAATCTTTGTCTTCAGCACAGGGCAGCGACCCGGCTGACCACGCCTGGCTTTCTGGCAGCACTCACCATATAAAATGTAGGTTCCCAGGGGTTTGAGCAGGCTGAGACCTTTGCCAGTATTGTCCCCACACAGGCAATCCAAGACGATATCCACGCCTTCCACAGAGATTCTAAATGATGAGAAGAAAAGAAAAATACCGACTTTCATTAGGAACCACGGCCTAAAGCCCTTTCTTTTCCTGTGTTGTACCATCTGACATAGAGCCAGGAACAGTGAAGTCCCCAGGAGGAGCCTGAGAGGTGGATTTGTCCTCCTGAGTCAATCTCCAGGTGTTCCTTGATTTGCCACAGGGGTACCTCCTGATATGACCACCATAAGTTGAAAATATCAAAGTATCATGAGCCAAAATTTTATTGAAACCATCTGACCCACTGAGCATGACAACCTGGCAGTGCTCTCATGATCATGGGGCCATCGGGGAGGTGTGACTTTCTGTTGCTTCCCAATTTGTGAGAGTATCATACTTCATAGGGCCATCCCAGGAAACAATCAAAATTTAAAAAGTAAAATATTTTTGGTACTGGGGATTGAACCCAGGGGGATTCTTTCTCTGAGTTATACCCCCAGCTTTTTATATTTTTTAGTTTGAAACATAGTTTCACTAAGTGGTTGAATGTATCACTAAGTTGTGGAGGCTAACCCTGAATCTGTGATCCTTCTGTCTCAGCTTCCTAAGTACTGACAGGTATGTACCACCACACCTGGCTTCAAAATTTAAAATTTGAAGTACAGTTTCTACTAAAAGTATATTGCCATCTTACCCACTTAAAGTCAGAAGTTCTAAGTTGACTATTGTAAGTCGGGGGTTATTTCATGAAGCTGCAGGCAGCTAAGAATGTGGATGGTGGCTGATCTCAAGAACTGTCCTGAGCTGGGCTTGGTGGTGCATGTCTATAAAACCAATACTTGGGAGGCTGAGACAGGAGGATTGCAGGTTCTAGATCAGCCTCGGCAACGTAGCAAGATGCTCACAGCAACCCAGTGGGACCCTGTTTTAAAACAAAAACTAAAAAGATCTGGGGATATAGCTTGGAGGTAGAATGCCCCTGAATTTGATTCCTAGTACCACAAAACAAATGGATAGATAGACATACATACATACAGATAGATGATAGATAGACGGATAGATAGACAGATGGATAGATAGACAGCTATGTAGATATACAGGTAGGTAGAAGACTGATAGATGGATAGATGGATAAATAGATAGATCTACTACTCTAGAGTGGAAAAAACAACATGGCATAGGAATCTGAGCTCATATCTAGCCACCTTACTCAATTCCCCTACATCTAAGCTTTCTTTCTTGTAAAACAGAAATAGTAGGCTTCTTTGTGGTAAGAATGCAACGAGGTAACACATAAACTGTTTGTCCCAGGCTTATCACAGACCAGCCATTCAGTAAACCAGTTGAGGATTCCTACTCATGGAGTTAGTGAAGAGCCAGGCTCTGTCCAAGGTGCTGAGGTATAGTCGTGAACCACCCAAAGTGTTCCTTGCTTTTGCGGAGCTGCTGGTCTCAAAGGAAGCACAAGCATCTAACTGACAAGCTTCTCTGTGTCCAATCCTTAGGGGAAACCTAAAACTAATTCTTAGAGGAAGAGGATTAAATAGAGAGGGTCTTCCTTTAACATTGCAAGATGGGACAGTAGAGAGAAACCACATTTCTACTCCACTGGACAGATAAAACACTGGCTCATCTTTTTTATTTCCTATTCATTTATTTGTTCAAAAGCTACATGAACATAGATCCACACTTTGAGGATGACGGCTCTCAGCCAGCTCTTTACAAGCCAAACCAGCACTTTAAAATGAATTAGCTTGTTCATTAAATATTTAGTACTGGGCACTGTTGTACTAGGTGGTTGGGAAGATAGTAGTAAGTATAAACGGATTTGATCTCTTTCCTCTTTGGAGCTTATATTAGGCAGACATTAATTAAAAATTACCCCCCAAACCAGGTTGAAACTGGGTGTTGAGTACCACAAAGATGCTATAAAACTAGGTAAACAGAGGAGTTTCCTGATGAGGACACCAGAGAAGGCATCCCTGGGGAAGTAACTAGGAAGAGCCATGGGGATAGTTGGTTCCAGGTAGAGATAAAAGCCTGTGCAAAAGCCCTGCGGTGGGAGGAAGAGTGGGAGGAAGCCAGTGTGGCTGAAATAGAGGGAACTAGCTGGGCCTTGTTTCCAGGTAGGGCTGAAGAGGAAGGTGGGATTGCGCCAGCCGCAGGCTGGTCTCGCGCACCTGCTGAGCAGGTCACCCTTTGTCCTGGGGCTGGTTACGCTCATCTATAGCATAGGTATGTCCTGGCACCCTCATCTAGGTATAGGTATGTGTTCTGCTGTATTTACTGTGAGAGTGGGCACTTTCTCTGTTTGACCTAGCCCTCCTCTGTGTGCTTGACATTTTCCCAAGATTTTCTCCCATGACTGCAGGATGCCCGCCTGGGGTCAAGAGCAGCCTCACCAATATCAGACTGTGCAGACTTCCCAGGATACCTCTGATGGACCTGCCCAGCCTTAGCTTTTTGCTGCCCCCTAAAGCTCCCCACATCTGTACTGCAGTTGCCAGTCCACCTTCCCTCCCACAAACTGACAATCAGTTACACTTCTGTACAGCAGGGGAGCCACCTGGACCATGGCTTTGTCCTCTGGACTCTTGTTCTGCAGAAAAGCAATTCATGCTCATGAGCTCCTGCCTACGTCCCCATCCCACTATCTGCTCAAGGTATTTGGGCCTTCCTACTCTTGATAGAAATCTTCTACCCCAGGGTCTTTGTACTTACTGAAATCACTGCCTATAGAACTTTCCCCCAGCTGACTGTAGGAGAAGCTTCTCACCTGTCAAGTCTCACTCACGTATTATCTTTGTAGATAAGCTATAATCAACCAAGCTCTACTTCTGAGAGCTGAAACCCTGACCCTTAGTCAATCTCTAGGTCCCTTTATGCATCAGTGTATACACTGGAGAAACTCTTTAGTATACATCATGGACTATCATTATTTGCCTTATTTGATTACTTATTGCTGGACTGACTGACTCTTCCACCAAAATATAAGCCCCATGATTCTGGTTGGCACGACCAAGAGCGGCCATGGGGGTGCTAGGGCAGGGGCTGGGACTTATGGTCAGTGTAGCACCAGGCTTAGGATCACGAATTTTGTTTCAGTATTAAGCATTTGGTTCTAACACTTGCTGTGTGATTTCAAGCCTGTCACACAGCCTCTCTGTGCCTGTATTAACTCACCTGTGGAAGGGGGTGCTGGCAAGATGTGCTTTGTATAACCTGTAAGAACCGGTGCAGGTAGAGTATGGAGCTCAGCTAGCAGGAAGCCCTGGGTCCACTGCAGATCTATGACTTCTTGTGGGAATGGCCCAACTTACAGAGGGCCTTTTGGATGAGTAACAGGCATGATAAGAAAGAGGATGTAAAACCTCAACAACCCAACACTCAACTGAGGCAGCCTTTCAGGGGGATGGAGCCATCAGCCCAGAAATGCTGACAGCTGAGGACAATGCCGTTGACCTTCCCGGAAGGCAGTAAGTCTTAAATTCATGAGCACTTACTGCATCCCAGATACAGAGCTGAGGAAACCCAAGCACCCATCCATTTATGCCTCACTCCGTCCCTGTCCTGACTCCAGGGCCATCATCACCCCCATTTGATGGACGAGGAAGCCGAGGCTCAGGGAAGTCAGGTGAGTTATCCCGGGGTTCATTGCAGAGAACAGGAGGGAGGACCTCATTGTGATCCACAACAGCTAGAAACCAGAGGCAGAGGAGGGTTTTACGGTGACCCCTCCTGTCACTTTCAGGTCTGCAGGCTCCCAGCAGGGGCTTAGCAAAACAGGAGGACCAGTCGACTGGGCTCAGGGTAGAAAGAGACTGAATCTGCCTATGTGTTCAGGCCATCCATCCCTCCTGGGGCCTCTCTCGGTCTCTTTACAGCTCAATCATATAAATCATATACAGTAGAGTTCGTACATGTGTGAGAGTCAAGAAGCTGCACGGCTGTGCTCTCCACCTTCCATTACATCTTTATTTTTTGGTTCTGAGGATTGAACCCTGGGGCATTCTACCTCCAACCTAAACCTTAGCCCTGTTTTATTTTTGAAGCAAAGTCTTGTTAGATTGCAGAGAGACTCCATTGCCAAGACTTGGCCTTGAACCTGTGATCCTTCTGTCTCTAAATTCCAAAGACCCGGATTACAGCTACCTTGCCTGGATGGCATTGGGTCTTTCTGAAGGTCAGGGAGTGGTAGGGGTGGGGAGATGGATTCTGAGAGGGAGAAGTGGAGTAGAGGCAGATGTCATTCGCAGGGTCCTGAAGTTAAGGGTGCCTTGGCCATTTCTGTTGATCTGGTCAAGCAGGCAATTGCTCCTTTTCAGACCAGAAACATGCCTTTAAGTAACAGCTTCCATCCCCATCCCCATCCCCATCCCATCATTATGAGCTCAGATAAACAAAGCATACCCATTTCCATTTCTTCATTACTGGCTCAGATAAACAGAGAACACCAGTACAGATCCTCACTGAACTGAACTCAGGTCTATGTAAAAGAGCATTCCTGGAATCCCAGGATGGGAGGCTGAGACAGGAGGATCACAGCCTCAGAAACTTAGCAAGACCCTGTTTTCAAATAAATAAAAGTAAAATAGAGCTGGGGTTTAGCTTGAGGGTAGAAAGCCGCTGGTTTTAATCCCTAGTATCAGCAAAAATAAAATAAAATAAAATAAATGTTCCAGGTCCCAGACTTAGGACTGTCCCTCCCCCACTCCTGCTCACTCTGGAAAGCACCTTGGCTGTCATTCTGGCAGAATCCATCAGGAAAGTCACCCACAGAGCTGGACAGCTCATCAGAGGCACAAAGCCATCCTCATCCCCATCCCCCCATTACTAGGGGCTTGCACACTGCCCTCTATGTGTGCAATAATTGCATATGCAGAAAGGGTCGAGGCAGAGGGCCAAATGCTTTATGGTTTTATGTCTGCTTTCTCTAGCTGTCATAAATCTTTGTGGATTTAAGAAGCAAGCACAAATAGCCACCGCTCAGGGATGCTCTGGGCCAAATTCACCAGTGAGATGTTTGGGAATTGCTGACCCAAGACCTTCATGTCTGTCCTTCCTTTGTCCCCTTCTACCCCCAGCCCCCCACCTCTCAGCCCTCAGTGGTGAATGCCACTCTTTGTTTCCCACCCACGTAGAACAGGGAAGAATTTCTGCTGGGGGATGAGGGATGGTGGGCTGCACACAGCCACTGCCGGGAAAGAAACCCTTCAGCCTTGCCAGGATGGGCATTCCTCCTTGTTGTGACCGGGCCCCCATCAGATCCGCAGCCCTCCCCTCAGCCTCCTTTTACTGAATTCCCTCTTCTCTGAGGACTCATCGGTGCCAAAGCTTTAACCAGTGTTGGTACACAGTAGGCTTCGCATGGGTTGGGGCCTGGCTCTGGGTGCACAGTAGGCTTCTTACAGAGGGTTGGCCATGTGCTATGTGCACAGTAGGCTTCTTATGGAGGGCTATACTCAATGCCCAGTGTACAATGAACCTGTTACAGAGGGCCAGGCATGAGCCTGGTGCACAGTAGGCTTCTCACAGAGGGCTAAGCATGAGCCTGGTGCACAGTAGGCTTCTCACAGAGGGCTAAGCATGAGCCTGGTGCCCAGTAGACTTCTCACAGAGAGCTGAGCACGGTGCCTGTGAACTCTCAGGGAGCCAGGTCCTTCCTTCTCAGGGTGCTAAGCACAGTGCTGACACACAGTAGGATTCTCAGTGATTTTTTACTGCTGGCTTCCAAGTATACTTAGCAGCACCACCTCCAGGAATCCCCCCTGGATCTCTTTCTCTTCCTTCCAGGCAATTAAATGTATTTGTTTCCACTACTGCTAATATTAATTTCCACTGGTATTTAAATAAGCACCTACTCTGTGCTGGGCATTGGGCTAGGTACTTAAGGTGGAGAAGAGCGGGAGGTTGGTATAATCTCTGCCTTTTCCACAGACCACAGTCACGGGGCCAAGCAGCAGGTCCCCTTCTCGGTCTTTGTGCTTGGGTCCATTCTCGTCTTTTTCCCCAACTACAGACAGTGTGTAGCAGTTACTCAGCCAGCGTGAGAAAGGGGTTGGCTTTTACTCACCCCACTCCTGTCCCTATCTTTCCCAGGGGTCACTGTATCTTGCCCTCCTTCAGAGCCTCAAGTGGTCCTGTTTCCCCACTGCCCCTCTCTGCATGCACTTCCCTGGACCTTGGCGTCCCCTCTCCACTTGTCTGCACCCCACAGCTGGGCCAGTTTTCATAGGTTCGTCTTGTATAACAGGGTGTAACTTCAAATCTGCAGAGGACTCTGTTTCTGACATAATTCAATGTTAACTCCACTTAAGAGATTTCAGGAGTCTCCTCAATCTAGCCCAGTGTTTCTGTTTACAATTTTTTTTTAAATTGTCTTAACTGCACACATAATAACTGTTTATAAGTGTGGGGTATAGTGTGACATTTTGATACATGTATAGAGATTGTAACAGGCAATTCAGGGGGATTAGTATATACATCACCTCAAAGATTTCTCACTGCAGTAGTTCTTAACTGGGGATGGTTTTCCTTATATCCCCTAATGGGTCATGCCTAGAGATATTTTATGTATTTTACAGAATGCATAATATCTAGAGATATTTTTATTTTGCATATTTGACACGAGGGCAATGTCTGGAACTATTTTGCATATTTTACCCAATGAGTAATGTTGAGATATTTTGCATTGTCACGTCTTGTGGGGAGGGAAGGCAGGTGCTACCCAGCTAAGGAATAGAAAGCAGGGGTGCTTCTCAGCATCCTTCAATACACAGGGCCGCCTCCGAAAACAGAACTGTCCCACCCACTCAGAAAAAGTACAGAGGACAGAGACTGAGAAGCCCTGGGCCAGCCCATCCTGCACCCCGGTCTCTCACACTGCCACGTGTGTTAGTACAGGCAGCTCGGCTTCCTTGCTGGCTTGGGGCCAAGCCACATGCAGACAGAGTGTGGGTGGTGGGGTGATCATCAGCTCTGGAGTCAGAATGCTGCGGTGTTCAGTCCCAACGTGAGGGGCAGTGAAGCTGGCTGGACCAAGGTGTGCCCTGGCTTCCCCCCTTCAAAGGTGACTGTCTACCTCATAAAACGTGTAAGGCTGCAAAACGAGACCCCACCATTTGGGTTCTTGGAGCCCGCCTTTGGATTGGTGCTCACCTGTGTTCCCCAAGTGCTCTCTGTGCACTTCCCCAGCAGGTGCTCACCTCCCTATCTCGTAGGTGCTCATTTAATGCTTTGTCTCTGCTCGGTTGGCTAGCTGGGCTCATGAGGATATATGTAGAATATCCCCACGGTATCTGTGTGAACCATTCATAGGCATTAATAACACTCGAATGACTTAATTAATTAGCATAAGGTCTGAGATAAGATTGGGTACCATGTCTCACACCCAAAAAAGATATTAAATGTGTGATATTATGTTATTATTTTATTTTTGTGGAACTGGGGATTGAACTCAGGGCAATTCTAGCTTTGAGCTATGCCCCTAGCCCTTTTTAACTTTTTTCCCCTTTTTTGTGGTACTGGGATGGAACTGAGGGACTTTTTTTTTTTTTTTGATGGTACTGGGGTTCCTGGAAGCCCTTCTACCTCTGGGCTACACTCCCAGACCTATTTTTTTTTAATTTTTGGAAACAGGGTCTCTTAAGCCAGCGTGGCTGGCTTCGAACCTGCGCGATCCTCCTGTCTCCGCCTCCTAAGCGCGGGGATTACAAGCCTGCGCCACCACGCCTGGCCAAACTGAGGGACTTTTTATCCCTGGGCTACACTCTCAGACCTATTTTATATTTTATTTGGAAACAGGGTCTCATTAAGTTGCTGAGAGCCTCACTAAGTAGCTGAGGCCGGCTTTGAACCTGTGTGATCCTCCTGTCTCAGCCTCTCAAGCACAGGGATTACAAGCGTGCGCCACCACGCTTGGCATTTCCCCCCCTTTTGAATGAGGTCTCACTACATTGCTGAGAGACTCAGTAAATTGTTGAGGCTGTCTTCAAATCTGCGATCCTCCTGTCTCAGCCTTCCAAGTACTGGGATTTCAGGAGTGCATCACCATGCCCAGCTTTAAAATGTATGGTTTTTAAAAGGCTTCTAGAATCAGCTTTATTGAGACATATATAACATTCAATAAACTGTACACATTTAAAGTGTGCAGTTTAGTGGGGGCATAGTTCCACACACCTGGGAGCCATTGACACCACCAATATAACAAACATAACATTCCTGTCCCAAAGTTTCCCCAAGTCTTCTTGTAAACTGAGACAAGTTTTTGTCAGAATTGAGAATTCATAGAAGTGCACACTTCTGAGGCCAAACCTGGTCCTAAGTCTCAGTTCCCTTCTCTGTACAATGAGGAGATTTTGCTTGCAGGACCGTTCAAAGCGCACCTAAAACAGTCTAATGAAACTCCTGACACAGTGGGAGGAGTCCAAGGAAGAATGGCTTCTCAGCCTGCCCTGCCTGGGCTCCCTTGGTCCAGCCTTCTCTCCTACTTTCTGTAACCTACTCAAACCCTACTCGCCCTCCTTTGCCTTCCAACAAGACGTGCCCTCTGGACATTCTCTGATTTTTTCCTTCTTTGTTTCTGAAGCCCTGGTAGTCAGATGCACACAGATCCAGGTTTCTAACTTCTGTGCTCAGTATCCTCTGCAGTATTTTCTCTTTTTCCAGACAGAGAGAAGGCAACTGATATAAAAAGGTTAAATCTGTAGCATAAATATTTTTCTCCATTCTCTTTACAACACCTGGCTCATAGTTGAATGTGCCTTCAAAAGAGGCTTGCTGGTTGACTGGTTTATAAACAAGTTTTTCTCTTAAAGAGTTGTACTGCTTTTTTCTAGTTCATTGTACACATAATAGTGTAATCTTATCTGTGAGTAAGAAATGAAGAGGCTGGACATGGTGATACACACCTGTCATCTTAGAACTTGGGAGGCTGAGTTGAGAGGATCATAGGTATGAGTCCAGCCTCAGCAACTCAGTGAGACTCTTTTTCAAAATAAAAAAGGGCCAGGTATGGTGATGCATCCCCGTAACCCTAGTACTTTGAAGGCTGAGAAGGGAGGATCACAAGTTTGTGGCCAGCCTTAGCAACTCAGCGAGGTCCTCTGCAACTTATTGAGGCCCTTTTTTGAAATAAAGACTAAAATAGTGCTAGGTTGCAGATCAAAGGTAGAATGCCCCTTGGTCCCCAAGGAGGGGGGGGGATGCAAACAGGATCCAGGTGTGGAGTGCATGCTTGTAATCCCAGTACTTGAGAGGCTGATTGCAGGAGGAGGATTGCGGGTTGGCAGCCAGCCTCAGCTACTTAGCAAGGCCCACTTTCAAAAATAAAATAAAAGCCGGGCGTGGTGGCACGCTTGTAATCCCCGCGCTTGGGAGGCGGAGACAGGAGGATCGCGCAGGTTCGAAGCCAGCCGCGCTGGCGTAAGAGACCCTGTTTCAAAAATATAAAATAGGTCTGGGAGTGTAGCCCTGAGGTAGAAGGGCTTCCAGGAACCCCAGTACCACAAAAAAAAAATAAATAAAATAAAATAAAATAAAAAGGGCTAGAGGTAGAGCTCAGAGGTAGGTTGCCCCAAGTTTAATCCTCAATCACCAGTCCCCTTCAAAGAAAGAAAGAAAGAAAGGAAGGAAGAAAGGAGAAAAAAAAGCCGGGCGTGGTGGTGCACGCTTGTAATCCCCGCGCTTGGGAGGCGGAGACAGGAGGATCACGCAGGTTCGAAGTCAGCCACGCGCGCTGGCTTAGGAGACCCTGTTTCCAAAATGAAAATGTAAAAAATAGGTCTGGGAGTGTAGCCCGGAGGTAGAAGGGCTTCCAGGAACCCCAGTGCCACCAAAAAAAAAAAAAAAAAAAAAAAAAAGAAAGGAGAAAAAAATATAAAGAGGAATCTCCCTGCCTTACCTTCCTGTCTCGTGTTAGTGGTTGGATATTTTCCCTTTCATTTTATGCCCAAATGTGCTGAGAGTTTGTAGAAAGCTGCAATCACAGTGCAGCTGGAATTTGGCATTCTGCTTCTTCCTCTCAATATGCTACCGAGAGTTCTTTTTCATTTTGTGACGCAGTCTTCATAATTACATTTTTTCCAGGGCCTGCATCATTCTTGGGCACGTGGAAGCTGCCTAACCTAAGGAACTGTTTCCTTTCTGCGGTGAGGGCGGCTGCTTCTGAATCCCCCGCGCCCAGTACAGACAGCGCTAGACTCCACCCTCCACCTGTGCTAAGCTTCCACGGTGGACCAGAAGCTGCACTCGGTCTGCCATGGGCAGCTCTGCTGTGGCTTTAATCTTTTCCCCCGGTTATTTCCTGAAGTAGGATTTCTGGAACAGAGCCTATCATCACACGCATGGCTTCTAGGTCATTTTTAGTTCAACCCCAGGGTCATCACTTAAAATCGTAATGAATCAGTGCAGTGCAGTGGCACACACGGGTAATCCAAGTACTTGGGAGGGTGAGACAGGAGGATCGCAGGTTAAAGATGGTCTTGGCAAATTAGTGAGACCCTCAACAGCCTAGTGAGACTGTGTTTCAATATAAATAAAATAGGACTGGGGATATATCTCCAATACCACACACAAAAAAATATCACAATGACCCATGGGAAGTAGGAGGAGAGGAAGGTGGGATGGGTGGGTCTCAGTGCTGCCCCGTCTGGTCTCCTGACCTCACAGAAATCACTGGTTTGGGGGATAAAGAAGCAGATAAGTCAGTGAAGGGCTACAGAGTGGGGAAGGCAAAATCCCCTGGTTGTGGGACTTTTTCTAAGAGCTTCTCTCTCCTAATGCCCTTCTCTTACTACAACCCATATTCTCCTGCCTCCAGCTGCACCAGCCTCCTCTCACCCTCAGGACTTTAGCACCTGACACTCCCTCTACTTTATGGCTCTCTTCCCCTGGCTGACCTCTTCCCCTCAACTCTCAGCCAAATCCCAGTCTCTGGTTGACTGTCTGTTTTTCCCACATACATACATCCGCTAGCACTTTGCATTTCTCTACCAGAGCATACATCAAAAGTGTGAATCAGCAGGTGAGGTGGTGCATGCCTGTAATCCCGGTACTTGGAGGCTGACGCAGGAGGATCGCAGGTTTGAGGCCAGCCTCCGCCACTTAGTAAGACCCTCAGCTGTTTAGCAATACCCTGCTTTAAAATTAAGAAACAACCCAGCCATGGTGGCACACACTTGTAATACCAGGATTTGGGAGGCTGAAACAGGAGGATTGCAGTTCTCCGACAACCTCAGCTACTTAGTGAGGCCCTTTTGCAACTCAGTGAGACCCTGTTTAAAATAAAAAGTAGCCGGGCGCTTGTAATCCCTGTAATCCTGCGCTTGGGAGGCGGAGACAGGAGGATCCCACAGTTTCGAAGCCAGGCTCGCTGGCTTAAGAGACCCTGTTTCCAAATAAAAATATAAAATAGGTCTGAGAGTATAGCCCGGAGGTAGAAGGGTTCCATCCCCGGTACCACCAAAAATACATACATACATACATACAAATAAAAAGTAATAAAAAATAGAGCTGGGGGTGTAGCTCAGAAGTAGAATGCCCCAAGGTTCCAGTCACAGTACCTGAAAAAAAAAATTAAGAGATAGTTTTTTAAAAGGGCTAGAGGTGTCAAAAAGAGAAAAGAAAGAAAAGTGTAAGCCAATTAACTCTCTTTGTAGCTTTGCCTTCGGTCTCCTCTCCCTCAACCAGAGCCCAAGCCCTACAGGGCAGTGGCTCTCAGGATGGGGACTGCCAGCTCTCCTCCCAGCACGGCACTTGGCCCATCGGACTCTCGGCACATGTTTATGTAGCAGAGGTCTGCAGATAATGAAACAATGCTTCCAGAAATCTCACACAGGGGGGCAAAAGAAAAGATGGCTGAAGGGAGGGAACAATGGGAGTGGGCAGTCGTCCACCTTCCAGATACAGCTTGAGGGACGGAGTTAAGTATAGGGAGAAATACCACAAGCTAGGGCACGGGGCCAGGGGAGCTAGTCTGCAATTTCTATGCATCTGAGAAATCACTCCTCCTCCTCCTCCTCCTCCTCCTCCTCCTCCTCCTCCTCCTCTTCCTCTTCCTCCTCCTTCTTTTAGGTGCTGGGGATTGAACCCAGGGACATTCTACCCCTGAGCTATACCCCCAACCCTATGTTGTGTTTTTTTATTTTATTTTATTTTATTTTATTTATTTATTTATTTTTTTGGTGGTACTGGGGGTAGAACCCAGAGGCTTTCTACTTCCGGGCTATACTCCCAGACCTTTTTTATATTTTATTTGGAAACAGGGTCTCACTAAGTTGCTGAGAGCCTCACTAAGTAGCTGAGGCTGGCTTCAAACCTGTGCGATCCTCCTGTCTCAGCCTCCCAAGCGCGGGGATTACAAGCGTGCACCACCACGCCCGGCTTGTGTTTTGATTTTAAACAGGGTCTCACTAAGTTGTGGAGGCAGGCCTCGAACCTACAATCCTCCTGTCTCAGTCTCCCAAGTCCTGGGATTATAAGCGTGCGCCACCACGGCCGGCTGGGCTAGCTAGCTGTAAAGCTGCTCCTCGTGTTCTGCTAAAACTGGGGACAATCTTAAGTTTTATCTATAACTCTCCATTCAAGGTTTAAAGCACATTCGGAACTTCAGACCATTTGAAGACTTTCTTTTCCAAGGATTTCCTAAGTGTCATCAAAGCTGATCTCAATCTGTCCCCCGACAACCTGTTCTCACCCTCTGGTCTTCCATTTTCCTATATGAGTTCGTGATCTGAGAATCATGGTTCCTTTATTATGATGCTGGCTGGGCACCTTCATAGATTTGCACCTTACCATGGAATGCTAGAAAATGAAATACTGCAACAGTGGCTCCCGGCCATTCTGAATCCCTCCCGGAGCTAGCTGTGAGCAAATCATCTCTGAGAATGAGCACTCTTCATGGAGTCCCAAGCAGTTGCCAGGGTGAGACACATGAATCATCCGAAACTGGCAGCAACTGGTTTTGCCATCTGATTCCTGTGTTCACATTCATTTGTGTACACACACACACACACACACACACACACACACACACACACACCAGCTGTAGGATTACATGTGGAATGAGGACCAGCCTATAAACCAACATCCCATCCCTCCAGGTAACTGTGACAGCCAGCAGATGGACGCCCTGCCTCCTGTCCATTCTCTGCACCCCCAGTGACTGTTCAAAACCCAAATGTGATGATGTCGCCCTGTGAGTCCTTGGCTAGCTCCTGATCACACGTAGGTTGGAGTTCACACTTCCTAAGTTGTACAAAGTCCTTATACGCATCTGAAACCTGTCTCCTGCCCAGCCTGTCCTCATAGCCCTCCATTCCTTCCTCCCCTGGCACCCCCTTTGTCACTATGAGATAGCCGACACCTCTAGATGTGCCCCCATGCACTTCTCCCAGCCCCAGGCACTGTGTTTCTTAATACGTGTCCCCTCCTAGCCCCCTTCTCCATTCTAGTAACTTAACATATGCATAGCTCTCTGTATGATAAAAGTGTGGGCTCCTGGTCACAGTGCCTGGTCTGAATCCAGCCTCCCCCATGGACGCCTGTACCAGGTCTGCCTGTGTGCACAGATTGATAATGGTTCCCAGGTGGCTTCCAGTGAGGTGTGTGGCCAAAGACCTGGGCACTAGCAATCGCCTACCCACAGGATGTGTGTTCTCGTTGAGGCCTTCTGGGACTGACCCATCACAACCTCCCATGCATGACCGTTTGACATTCTTTTCCCATTTGCCAGCCAGATACAAAGGACTCTAAGACTCAAGACAGTGGTGGAATCTTAAGGTGAAAAGAACCTGTATCTCCTTTTAGAAGAGTCCTCACCCAACATCCTCCTTGGACAGTTAGGAAGGAATGTGAAGTCCACTCCTACGTGCTTTGACAGCACCTAGCATTGGCTCTGTGAATGACTTAATGGCTTTATTCCTTGGGGATACTAAGAGGGTTGTGGAGAGGGTTAGATGAACTAATATAAGTAAGACATCAGGCACAGAGCTGGCAACACGAAGCCCCCAGGATGTGTTTACCATTATACGAGTATTAGACATCCTTTAAATGACCGCTGTTGTTCTTTGAGAGAAGAACAAAGCCCGTACCTTTTGACTTCTTGCACGTAATCTGCGTTCCTGTCAAAGAGGTGAGTCAAGGAGTCTTTGATAGCCTCGTGCTTGAAAGTAGAAGCTGTCCCAAAGACGGTCACGTTGGGGATGGTGGAACACAGCTGAGCTACAGCTTGACCCTGGAAACGACCCACAGAGATGCAAGTCACACACACAGGAGAACTACCCTGTTAAATGAGGTATTATACGACACAGACCAGGGACCACTAAGAAAATGTGAAACTCACCAGATACTCAATAAATCTTAATTATCTTCCCTCTACCCCTTAGGGGCTTATTATATCCAGAGGTAAGATGCACAGGCATCTAGAGAAAAGGTCAACATCAGTTTTAAAAATTAAATGGTCCAGGGGGAATTACAAATGCAGTCAGGAGTGGGTGATTTTCCAATATGGTTGAAATCTGAGCCACTGAACGTAATCCCGTGACCATGCACGCTCGCTCACAAACCTTCCAGTCAAACTCAATTTGCTGGTAATTAAGATGCATTTCAAAACTGCTGTCTCTTTCCAGAATCCCATCTGCCATTTTAAGGAGGAAAATTATTCTACCAGAGTCATCCAAGATCTTCATTTCTGTCTCTTATCTTATCTGCATGTCTTCATGTTGGTGGATAATTTGGGCCGGCAGGTCAAATTGATGGAAATGTTATCTTATCACCATTTGCAATTAGAGGCAATGTGCAGAGACTCACAGAATGTCAGAGTTGGAAGATCATCCAGGTGCCTCCTCCCTATCATTGTTTTCAGAGGAGGATAAGGATGCCCATGGGTAAAGGTCACCCAGATTTTTGAGGCTCATCTGAGATTCAAAGCGAGGCCTCCTGACCCTAGGAGTTATCACCATGCCCATTATGTCCCGCTGTCTACTGACTTTGACATTTTCAGCTAATCAGACTTCTAAGTCGCTGCCTAAAATAGACATGTCACTGGGACACTGAAACAGATGTCAACATTTCAGCACCAGGATATGAACCCAAGACCTTAGACAGGCTATTCTGTTCTAAGAATAGCTTTGACATTTGCTTAATTTTTTTAAAATCTCAGATTGTGTAGAACAAAGAAGGTTCTATCTTTCCTAGTGAGCATAAATATCAGCAACTAATGCTACAATGCTCTAAACTCCACTGGCCTCTTAGAAGCTGTGGTTACAGCTCCTTATCCAGAGGGCTGGAGCTAAACTTGTTACCACGGAGAGAGGAAGTTAGAATTAATTCCTATATCCTTGGAGTCCCTCCTGTCCTCCGGCCTTGGGCCATTATGACTTTTATTCATTTCTAAAATTCCCGTCCTACAGTGGTCACATCATACTATGGAAGCCAGAGTGTCAGAGACGGTTGGCACAGGCTGCCCGCTGAGTCCTGAACTGGGACCTGTGACTGTTATTTAGACACCTACTTCTACCTGGCTTTCCCCAACACGGCACACCAGCCCATCCCATCCAAACGTTAACTCATGACCTTCAAAAAAGCTGCTCGTTGAATTTGTTTCCTAGACTTGCTATAATCAAAGGACACAACTGAGAGCCTTAAATAATAGAAATGTCTTCTCTAGCAGTTTGGGGATTCAGAATTCAAAACCTCAAGGAGTTGGCAGGGTTGGCTTCTTCTGAGGGTGTGGAAGGAAGGGTCTCTCTTAGGTTCCTCTCCTTGGCTTGTAGATGGTCAAATTTTTCCTGTATCTCTTCATAGCCTTTCTGCTCTGCCAAAATTTCCCTTCCTTATTTTATTTTTTGTGTGGTATTACTCATTGGTATTATGAACCTAGGGGCACTCTACTTCCAAGCTAGAGCCCCAGTCCTTTTTATTTTTAAACAGGATCCCTTGAGGTTTCCAAGAGTCTTACTAAGTGGCTGAGGCTGTCCTCAAACCTGTGATCCTCCTGTCTCAGCCTCCCAGGTACTGGGATTACAGGTGGTGCAACCAGGCCTGGTTTTTGCTGATTTCTTGTGTCTACATTTTCCCTTCTTACAAAGACGCCAGTCACATTGGATTGTTTTAACATCATGACCTCATGTGAACTTGATTACCTCTCTAAAGATCCTTCTATAGCTTGGATCTTAAGTGTCCCCTGAAAGCCCATGTATTGAAGGCTTGTTATCCATAGTGGGATAATGGGAGGTTGTGCAATCTTAAAGGGGTCTAATGAGTGTTCTCAGGTCACTGTGAGGATGTCTTAGAAGGGGCTATTGGAGTCCCAGCCCCTTACCCTCTCTCTCTGTGTTTCTTGGCCACAATGGTGAGCATTTGTGCTCCATCATGAGCCCCCAGCTGTGAGGTTCTGCTTTATCATAGACCCAAAGGATTGGGGCCAGTCAAGGATGGACTGGAACCTCTAAACTGGAGAGCCAAACTGAAACTTTTTTCTTTATATGTCCATCTATCTTGAGTAATATCTGTTATAATATGGAAAACTAACACAGACCCTAACTCCAAAACGAGAGCCAAACTAAGCCTTTTTTCTTTATAGGTCTGTCTACCCCAGGTATTATTTGTTGTAATGATGGAAAACTATCTAACACAGACTCTACAGCCAGATAAGGTCACATTCCGAGTTGCTGGGGGTTAGGTAGAAATTTTTATTTTATTTTCATGCCTCTCTTAGTTAATTTCCTTGTGTGAATTGCACTGACTGTTTGCCTGATGATAGCCAAAAATCTGGGTATGATGCTGTGTTCTCTTTCCTCCTCCCTCACCCACAACCAATTAGTCAGCTACTGCCTTATTTCTTTCCCCTCTTTATCCCCTGTGACTGTCCCTTTATAGTCTAGGTTGTCATATTTCCTCCTCTGGATTAGGGCAAAGCTCTTCTAAAGGGCCTGCAGCTTGCATGTCTCCTCCTGAGGCCACAGTGATTCTTCTCAAATGTAAGATGAGAATTTTGCTGTTTCACATCTTCCTGATGCTTGGCAAGGCCTTTCAAGTGAAAGGCACCCTTTAGTGGATCAAGGACTGCCGTCTGTGACCTGACCCAAAGACCCGATTCATGTGCTTCTTCCCACTTCTGCAATATCTCCTTCCTCTCAGTGCCTGGAGGTTGAGCCTCGGCCGGTCATCATTTCCCATGAGCCTGGCACCATAGGATCCTCACCCCACACCCTTCAGAGGGAACCTTGATCCTTGTTCTAGGGAAGGAAGCTGCAGTGGACACAGGAGGCTCCTTCTTGGAGCCTGACCTGCTACACAGCTGGCTGCCTCAGGCTCCAGCCAGGCCACACACCAGCACTTCTGTTCCCTCACCTCCAATCTGTGGACAGAGATGCTCTGAGCAGTCCAGGGGGTGTGGTGGGATTATATGAGCGAATGCACAAAAAGCTCTGGACGGCAAACGCTCCATATGTGTTTGTTCTCCTTATTTCAAAACCACCATTACTACTTTTCTTGGTTCTCTCATTACATCAGGAGGAGCGGCATGACCGCTGTCTCCCATCGACCCCTGAATGTGTCGTCTTTTGAGCAGCGACACCAGCTTTCTGCCACGCTCCCACGAGCCATCAGCCCCTTACTTCCTCTGCTTTAGATCACAGCTGCCTCACCCCCTTGGGTATCTCAGCTTCTAGGAATCCTTCCCAGCATCCTGGGCGGAATCAATATCTCCACTTGTGGCCCCCACGGTCACGTGGGTCCTTCCTCCAGGACAGTGGCCAACAAAGCCTTCTAGGGCCGCCTGCTGGACCTCCTGTGTGCCCCAGGAGGCCAGGGACTGTGTCTCCTTGGGCTGGACACAGGACTGGGCACATAGCAAGGGTTGGGGCAGCTTTCTGAATACCAGAATGAGAAGCTGGAGGACCTTGGGTCTTGGGGCAGCCTTCTCCCCACAATCGCTGTGCAGCCGTTAGTTTTGTAGAGTTGTAATAAAGCACAGGTTTTAAAAAATCATTTTATGTTTAATTGGCACTTATTTATGGGGTGTGACATTTCCATACAGATGCATAATGTATCACATAATGTGTAATGATCAGATGAGGGCAGGTGATGTATCTATCACCTTAGACATGTATCATTCATTGTAGTGGGAATACTACACTGTGAATACTCCCCACTGGCTAATTTGAAATAGGCAGTATATTGTTGTCAATCAGTTATCCTACTGTGCCATAAAACCTTAGCTAAGTCTTCCTGTTCAACTGCAACCCTATACCCATGGACTATCCTCTCTCCTTCCTTCCTGCCCCATAACCTTCCTGGATATTCTGGTAACCACTATTTTGCTTCCTCCTCCTCCTCCTCCTCCTCCTCCTCCTCCTCCTCCTCCTCCTCCTCCTCTCTTCCTTCTCTTCTCTCTCCTACTGGGGATTGAACCCAGAATCATTCTACTTCTAAGCCATACCTTGAGCCTTTTTATTTTAAAACAGAGTCTTGCCAAGTTGCTGAAAGCCTCCCTAAGTTGCTGAGGCTGGCCTTGAACCTTCAATCTTTCTGTTTCAGTCTCCCAAATACTGGGATTACAGACGTGTACCACTGTGCCTGGCTCCATGTTCTATTTTCTGCTTCTTGGAGATCAATTTTGTAGCTTCCACTTATCAGTGAGACTTGCCTTTCTTTCTCCCTCTTACTTCATGGAACACAACGGGCTCCCGTTCCATCCATATGGCTGCAAATGACAGAATGCCATTCTTTTTTAAATTTTTGCGGGTCTGGGGATGGAACCCAGGGGCATTTGACCTCTAGCTACACCCCCTGCCCTATTTTTTATTCTTTATTTTGAAACAGGGTCTCACTACAATGCAGAAGGCTTCACTAAATAGCTGAGGCTGTTCGCGA
Organism: Muscardinus avellanarius; assembly: GCF_963383645.1. Taxonomy (NCBI): domain Eukaryota; kingdom Metazoa; phylum Chordata; class Mammalia; order Rodentia; family Gliridae; genus Muscardinus; species Muscardinus avellanarius. The sequence continues at coordinate 9,345,177 of NC_137796.1, forward strand.
ACCGTGATCCTCCTGTCTCAGCCTCCCAAATGCTTGGGATTACAAGCATGCCTGGCTTCAGAATGTCATTCATTTTATGGCGGAATAATATTCCATTTTTCACTATAACATACTTTCTTTATCCCTCCACCCGTTAATGGGCACCCCACCCGTTAATGGGCACCTCAGCTGATTCCATAAGTTAGCTGTAGTGAATAGAGCTGTTATACACATGTGAGAGTAGCTGTCTCTTTACACTCTTACTTCATTTCCTTTGGGTGTCTACCCAGTAGTGGGATTGCTGGATTACTCAGCACTTCTATTTCTGAGAAGCCTCCATCCATACTGTTTTTTGTAATAGCTGTACTAATTTACATTCCCACCGACAGTGTATGAGAGCTCCCCTTTCTCTACTGAAGCATAGATTTAATTAACATACGTTGTCTCGGAAGCAGAATTTTACCATTTCTGTTTTAAAAAGGCAGATATATGTGGTTAAAAAATGAGATGCCATAATTCATCTGGGTTACGTACACACAGCCTTACATCACTAACTATGAGGATACCTAATATATCATTAGGTGATTTTTTTCCCATTGGGTGACCTTGTCAACATTCTGGTGTATACCTACACAAACCTAGATGGTATTGCTCAGTTGCTTGACAGGACAGTGTGTGTGTGTGTGTGTGTGTGTGTGTGTGTGTGTGTGTGTGTATTACTAGGGATTGAATTCAGGGGCATTCTACCTCTCAGCTACACCCCCAGCCCTATTTTATTTTATTATTTTTTTGTTTCAAAACAGGGTGTCAGGGGCCGGGATGTAGCTCAGTGGCAAAGTACCTGCTTTGCAGGTGTGGTGCTCTGGGTTTGATTCCCGGTTCCAAAAGGAAAAAAACAAAAAAATAAGAACCCCTTTAAAACAGGGTCTCACTGGGTTGCTGAGAGGCTCTTTATGTTTCCGAGGCTGTCCTTAACCTGCAATCCTCCTGTCTCAGCTTCCTAAGAACTAGGGTTACAGGCATGTGCCATCATACCTGGCTTGGTCTTGATGCAATTAAAAGTTGCAGTGAACATGAGATAAGAGGCTGCTGTCCGAGTAACATGGCACAGTGCTATAATAAAACTTTTTCCCTCTTAAGTATAGAATAGTATGTACCTAAATGAGTACAACACTGATTAATTATCATTACCAATTATGATATACCATACACAGTTGTTTGTGCTACACTTTTTACATGACCAGCAGTGCAAGAGGTTTGTTTAGATCAACATAATTACAAACACTTAAACAATGTGTTACACTACAGTGTCTCCATGCCCATGACATCACCAGATGATAGAAAACTTCCCCCTCCACTGTAATCTTATGAGAGCACCATCATATATACGGCCTGTTGTTGACTGAAATTTCATTATGCAGGCATGGCTCTAAATTATATTCTATATAAATTATATTCTATATAAATTATATTCTATATAAATTATATTCTATATTATATGGTACTTATGGATGGCAAGTAATATGTGCATATAACATATATTATAAAAAATCTAGCTGGGCATGGTGGCGCATGTCTGTAATCCCAGTACTTGGGAGGCTGAGACATGAGGATTTCAAGTTTGAGGTCAGCCTTAGCAACTTAGTGAGATTCTCAGCAACTTAGACACCCAGCAACTTAATTTTGCTTCAAAATTAAAAATAAAAGTGCTGCAAGTGTAACTTGGAGGTAGAATGCCCTGGGTTAAAAATAAATAAGTAAATATATATGATTGTATAAATGTATATGATTATAAATAAATACATATAATTAAGCCAGGCATGGTGGCGCACACTTGTAATCCCCGCGCTTGGGAGGCAGAGGCAGGAGGATCACGCAGGTTCAAAGCCAGCCGCGCTGGCTTAAGGGACCCTGTTTCCAAATAAAAAAAAGTATAAAAATAGGTCTGGGAGTGTAGCCCGGAGGTAGAAGGGTTTTCAGGAACCCCAGTACTACCAAAAAAATATATATAATTATACATAATTAGAATTATGAAGAATTAGTATTACAAATGATATTTTATGTGCATGTATACAATTAGTATTACGTGTACATATATAACATTTAATTAGTGATGTTTATACTAACAGTATATTTATACTACTAATAATATGACTCATATGCTATATAGGTATTACATTTCTACTACTACTAATATGATCTATATGCCATATAGGTATCATACATAATATAATTTACATGATTATATAAATAGTGATGGTTGGAAAATACAAATTCAGTGCACACCTATTTGCAGCCTTTTGGCCCCTAACTTTTGGGCAACGAGAAACCCTTCTAAGATTTTCTTCTAGTGATTTTCTTAAGGTAAATAATGCTCAGCGTTCTGTAGTTAAAGCACTCTCCCTCGAGTTTAAAGGAAATCTGTGCGCCCCCCCGCCCCCCCCCGCTCCCCAGGTAAGTGCGGGGTCGGCAGCTCATTTGTTCTCAGCTCTCCTGGCGTCTAGCAAATAGCGTGGACTCAATAAGTACTTGTGGGAGATGGAATGAATTTTCAGTAAGAAAGGATTTTGCAATTTACCTGTGGCCCCGGGATTTGAAGTGAACAAGACCATCCATTCTCCTGACAGCAGCAGTAAATGGAGATCTGCACGCACTTGTTTTAATTGACTCTCCTTCCCTCTTTTGCACATGAGAATTCTGCACCAAACCCCACCTTTCCTCCCTGTAACTAAATATACAGCATTAAGAGCAGCCTTAGTTCTCTTTGTCCCAACCTGTGCCAGGTACTGTGCTAAAAGGCTTTGGTAGATCCTTCTATCAGCTGTAGATTAAGTATTTTTGTTTCCTACTTATACTTAAAAATGGACACTTAGAGCCGGGCGTGGTGGTACACACTTGTAATCCCAGCATTCAGGAGGTCGAGACTTGAGGATCATGGTTCACAGACGGCCTCAGCTACTTAGTGAGGGGCTCTGCAACTTAGTGAATAAAAAAATAGGGAAGGGGGTATAGCTTTGAGGTTCAATATCCCTGGCTTCCATATCCAGATCCGCAAAAGAGAGAGAGAGAGAGAGAGAGAGAGAGAGAGAGAGAGAGAGAGAGAGAGAGAGAGAGAAAGAAGAAGAAGAAGGAGGAGGAGGAGGAGGAGGAGGAGGAGGAGGAGGAGGAGGAGGAGGAGGAGAAGGAGAAAAGCAACCTGCCCACAAGTCACCTGGCTATAAATGATGAAGCAGGCATCTTTAACTCCAAGATCACTCCACCATTAGTTTTCTTATCTGTCTAAGCACACAGGTGGTTGACATGGGAACCGAAGTCTTAGAGGAAACCATGGGTCTTTGGCATCAATCTGGAAGCTCCATCGATCCTGTCTTTGGACAGCTCTGACTCTGTGTTATCTGGGTGAACCGATTTTCAGCCAGATTTTGGTCAGCCAAATGCTTATCCCCCAGCCCAGCAGGGGGTCTCTTCCAGCATAGCACAGATAAAAGAAAATCCAGCGGCGGTAGTTATAAGCGGGATATTTTGGTTCCTGAGATATGACTCTTAACAATAGATAGACTGGCAGTTCAAAGCAATATCCCATTCCAGAAAAGTCAGGCAGAGTACAAAAATGATCAAGGGAGTGAATGCATTTCTAGAAAAGGCTTAGTGCACTGGGTGGCCCACAGGAAGTGCTGATAAGCGGCTTTTAATTTTTTTCTATCACAGTGTTGGAATTGGGATGGAGCCTGGCCAAAATTCTGGTCACCTGGTAAATGGAAATTTAAGATAGATGATTTTGTCTGTGTGCTAAGATTCAAAATTCAGCAACAGACTCAACAAGAGAAAAAAGGTTTGGCTTGGAAGGGTCCCCAGAATGTAGACACCACCTCCTTCCCCAGCCCATGTTTCCCCCCATAAGTTTCCAACTTTCCGACTATAAATTTCCCATCAAGGTTTTAATTTTGATCACAGGGAAGAATACCCCATTCTTCCACAGTACCATCCTGTCTCTCACCACAGAATCTTTGCCCATGCAGTTGTCCCTGCCTGGAATATTTTGTCCTGGCTGATTCCTCATTACCCTTTGAATCGCAGCCCCTCTCTGGCTCCCCGGGTCTTTCATTCTGTCCACAAGGGCAATGAGTGTTGCCAATGAGCCCAACACGGTGAGAGACACTGGAAATACAGAAGTCAACGATCCATGTGAGGTCCCGCCATCCTGGAGTTGGCATTTTTTAAAATTTGTTTTCTTAGTGCGTTATAGTCTCACATCAAAATGTAGATCATGTTGACAGTGGCATACATGCATACAGTTCTGGGTGTTCCAGTGCCTTTCCATTCCCCTCCCTCCCAATACCAAGTGTGTAGGTTAACGATGCCGTATTCACGTGCATACACAGTGCCGCAGGTGGCATTTCCACTGACCTCAGCCTTCTTCCTATCCTACCCTTCCTCCTTGGCTTCACTGAGAATGGCAAGCAGAAAGAAGTCAAGCAATAATAAATGTTGGTACGTTGGCAAGGATGTGGGGAAATAGGAACTCTTCTATACAGTTGGTGGGAGTGCAAACTGGTTCAGCTGCTATGGAGATCAGTGTGGATATTCCTTAGAAAACTGGGAATGGATCCACCATATGATCCGGCTATATCACTCCTGGGTATCTTTCCAAAGGGGTTGAAATCAGAGAACTACAGTAATATATGTTACATACCGCTGTTCATAGCAGCATAATTCACCATAGCCAAACTATGGAACCAACCTAAGTGTCTGTCAACAGATGAATGGATTATGGGAAATAAATTTTGAAAAAATTATGGGAAATACATATAATGGAATTCTACTCAGCAATAAAGAACAAAATTATATTATTCGTAAGAAGATGGAAAGACCTGGAGAACATTATGTTAAGTGAGATCAGCCAAGCACAGAAGAGGAAGGGACATATGTTTTCTCTAATATGCTTGAGCTAGGAAGTATTTGGGATACTAGAGGAACTCCAGATAATGGTGGAGTTCACATTTTAATGGAGGCAATAGACGCTAATTAATAATAATTAATACAAGTACAGTGCCATACTTTAACCACGAGGGTAAGGGCCCCCGGTTACAGCCACTGAGCCTCTGGGCTGAAACTTTATTGGTATACTATGTGTTTGTAAATATGCAGAAAATATGAGTCATGTATAGAAGAATGTGGGTACCTATGGGGAGAGAGACTAGGTAATGAAAAAATAAAAGGATGCTCCCATGGCCAAGTTAGTAGTTCTTAAACGGTCATGTGATAGGGGCAAATTAATTTCTCTAAACTTCAGTTTTATCATTTTTTTATGACACTGGGAATTGAACCCAGGGCCATCCTACCTCTGAGCTACATCCCCTTGCCCTAATTTTTATTCTTTATTTTGAAAAAGGGTCTCACTAAGTTGCAGAGGGCCTCATTCATTAGCTGAGGCTGGCCATGAACCTGCGATCCTCCTGTCTCAGCCTCCCAAATACTGAGATTACAAGCATGTGCCACCACATCTGGCTACCATTTTAAAAACAGGAACTTAGGGTGACTGGTTCCTCAGCTGGACCAAGCATAATCTATTCGAGGAAGCCTCCCCAAAAGGATGAGAGTGGACTCATTACCCTAAGTTTGATGCAAAATGAAACTCTCACTAACTTTGACAATTTCTAAGGTAATATTTTTTTTTGATACTGAGGATTGAACCTAGGGGCTTTCTACCTCTGAGTGTGACATTATCACCGCCATCCTACTTTTATTTTGAAACAGAGTCTCGCTAAGTTGCTGAAGGCCTCGCCAAATTGCTGAGACTGGCCTCAAACTTGTGCTCCTCCTGTCTCAGCCTCTCAGGTACTGGTATTGCAGCTCAGCGCCACCATGCCTGGCCTTCTGATGTTCTCTTAATCTGAAAGAATAGTAGACACATTCTCTGAGGAGACTTGGTAGATGGCATCTTTTATGCTTTCTCTTTTATTCACCATGTAGAATAGTGTGGTGTCAGGACCTGGGTCATTCTCATCTAGGGACCCACTGAAATGCAAATTCTTAGGCCGATCCAGACTTAAAGCCTTGTAGCTCTTAATGGGGGCCTTGTAGTCCCTGTTGTAACCAGCCCTCCAGGGCGTCCTGATGCAGCTCAAGTTAGGAACCACTGATACGGATCATCTTAATGGCACACTCCACAGAACCAGAAGAGACGGTTTCTGTGATGTTCCGAATATCTGAGTATCAGAAGTGTCCCTTAACACCTTGACAGGGCCTGAGCATCAGTACCTCATTTCATCAGCTTCTCCGGGGGGGGGGGGGCTCTCGGTTATAGCCAGTGCTGAGCTGCCCCCACTCCAGTGAGCCCCATGATCCTCCAATCTGCACCACGAGGACATACTAACCCTCCACTTCCCCTTTGCCTAATTGAAGGTGACATCACAGCCCGTGGGCTTAGTGTGTGGGAGCTCTGTAGATGAGGGCATGACTAACATGGCCTCCTGTGACCCAGAGCTGCAAGACAAGAAAACCAGCCCCCTCCACCAGCAGGGTGGGAAGCTCCTGATGCTGGGGGCTGCCCAGCCTCCTTGCTCCCTGGAGGTACCCCAGCTACCCCAGACCAGGCTTTCCAAACCAGCCCTGGCTCTGCCTCAACAACAGACTGCTCTTGTGACTACTTAAACATTGCCCTCTACCCTTTATCTCTAGGCTCACTGCACAGGCACTGGGTCAAGAAGGGAGCCGGATAAGGTGAAGAGTGTAGGTTGATTCATCTGATCTGCATAGGGCTTGCTGGGTGCCAGGTGGGGCTCAGTGTGATCCACAAATAACAGTTCATTCAATACTCAGATGACCTCCATGCGCTGATACCATGTAGGTGTCTGCTCATCTTCCTTGTCCAGATAAAGCATAGAGACAGAGAATTAAAGGAACTGCTTATATTAGTCAGCTAGACCGTGTGGGTAACCAGAATACCTGGCTGGAACAGTGTCAAGGAGGAAAGGAATATTTAAACTCATGGTTTAAGACACTTGGTCTGTAATCAGCTGGCTCCAAGGCAGAAACATCATGGCGACATGGTGAAGGAAAGTAGCTCAACTCATAGCAGTTAGAGAGAGATAGAGATAGAGATAGATAGAGAGAGAGAGAGAGAGAGAAAATGGCCAGGGAAAGTGAGTCCTCCAGGCCACAGCCACAGTGACCCACCTCCTCCAGCTCCACCCCATGTGCCTATAGTAACCACCTCAATTTACTAATCCATCAGTGCAATTATCTACTGAGGAGATCAAAGAACCATTGTAATGATTTCGCCTAGGGACACTTTCACGCTGTCAACACGTGAGCTTTCCTGGGGACATGCCACTTCTAAACCACGAACACTGCTCAGAGTCACATGGCAAAAGCAGAGGCAAGGTTTGAACCTACACAGGCTGGCTCAAGCTCCCACATTTTTAACCACACTTCCCTGGGCTATAGGACAGCAGTGAGTCTGTAGGATACAAAGAGAGATAGGAGGGAAACATCTCTTTCCATGCTGGCCTCCTGCCACACATTGTGTGGTACCCTTCCATCTTATTCCCATCATGAAGACAGGCTCATAAAGGGCAGCTGTACTTCTTTCAAGTTGTCTTGTCAGTAATTGGAAACCGAGGCTCAGGAGGTCTAAGAATTAGCAACTGGAAGTGATGGGATTTGAACCCAAGCATCCTTGACACTAAACTCAAGGTCTTCATGCTTCACTGTTGACCTCCTAGATGATGAAAGGGAACAGGAGACAATGAGAGAGAGACTACAGAGCCAGGGAGGCCCAGCTCCCAGCTCCATCCCTGCATCCATCTTGAGCCTCACTACCTGGTGCAACTGCTTGACCTCAGGTTCCTGCTCTTGGCACCATGTATAATAATGGTTATTCCATGAGGTCAAGTGTGGATCAAGAGAGATGACACGTGTACCAGATTCACCCAGGGTCCACCAAGGGCAGTTGTGAGTATCACATTAAGCCTTGTGCATCTCGTTAGTGAGAGATGCTGTGCATGGTTACAGGATGACCCGCAGCTCACAGGTGGCTTCGATGCCTCAGAGGTGGAGTCCAGTGGCCACGAGACTGGAATCCTGGCCAGGGAGCAGCCCAGCCCAGCCGATGGTGAAGTGTTCTTCTCAGGGTTCTAAACCTCAGGGTCATAGTCACTTCCAGCCTGGCTGATGTCCACGCGGTGCATCTGGACGCATTCCCTGGATGACTGCATTTGCACTGTGAGATGCAAGATTCGCCTTTCTAGCCAAATTACAGATTGTACTCAATTCGGAGCTGTGGTTTTAATAAATGGAACTCTTTCAGCCAACCAAACAACAACAACACAAATACTATTTAGCAGAGTGACCATATAAATTTATGGTTTAAACTGGGACTCTTTTTGAGTGTGAAAGTGGGTGCTATTATTCATTTTCCTTGATCATTAGGCATCAAGTATAAGTGTTTTGGGTACATTGGGTCATAGAGTCACTCTATTAAGATGAGGAAAAGAACTTAATGGGTGCCCAGGAGAGAAGAGCATGGGTGAAGCGTGGGTTCTCATCCCTTATCACTTGAGGGGCTTCAAGCTAGTTATTCTGAACAGATGACCCTCTCTATAAAGCCAGGGTAACTTTACCTGACATCACTGGAGAGTCAGATATGCATAGAACTACAGAGCTTTCACAGTATAGAGAACAAAGCTTAGGAGGTAGAAACTCTCCCCGTCCTTGTCATCGACTACAGTCCTGCTCCCTAGATATGAGACTTTGTGAATCAATGTGGACCAGCACCCAGTAAAGACACCTCATTACCCAGGGCTCATGACAGGAGCTAGAGCCTGACCTGGCTTTCAGTGCCTTCTGATGAGATCCACGGTGTCAATCGAAAGTACCCGCTTCGGGCAGACACGACTCACACTGCACTCCCTGCTCTGTCCCCGCTGCCCTCCGAGATCAGACATCAGGACTCTTTTCTGTGACTTCAAATCCTGCAGCTGAGGTTCTAAACGGAGCAAGTCAGGGCCTGTCACAGCTGGAAGGAGGCTTCCCGATGCTTCTGGATCAGAGAAGTGTAACGAGGTCGGTTCTGTAGGGAACTAACATGCAAGTGGCAGTTCTCCAGATGGAGGTTCTCACAGGGTGCCAGTCCCACCTCAGATTTTCCATTCTCTGTTCCCAGACATGCTTTCTCAAGGGAACATTTTCCCAGAGCATCTGTCTTGCCATTTTATGGTAATGAGAAATGTTCAAAACAGCTGGCTTTCTTTGTGACTGCTGCAAGAATAAAATTATTTCACTCTTTGTGTGTGTGTGTTACTGGAGATTGAACTCAGGGCAATCTGCCTCTCAGCAACACCTCCCCCAGCCCTATTTATTTATTTATTTATTTATTTATTTATTTGTTTTTGTTTTGGAACAGGGTATTGCTAAGTTATTGAGGGACTTGCTAAGTTGCCAAGGCTGGCCTCAAACCTGCAATCCTCCTGCCTCAGCCTCACAAGTACTAGGATTACAGGTGTGCACCATGGCACCCAGTGCTATTTTATTCTTAATATCATTTATTAAGCCACACCAATGCTCTCTCTTTGGGCACCTCCTTCCTCAGAGCCCCCAAAACAGTGCCAGGCACCTGGAAGATGTTGCTGAAAATGGGGAGATGAGTGAATGAATGAAGGGATTGATGAATGAATGATCATCTCTTTTCATTTCTTCCTTCTCTGATGTCTTTGGATGGTGATACTGTTATTTTTATAGTACCCTCTATCTCACAATATTTTTTATTATATTTTTATTTTATTTGAAAACAGGGTCTCACTAAGTAGCTGAGGCTGGCTTCTGGGATTACAAGCGTGCACCAGACCTGGCTACTATCTCACAATCTTACATGTTTGCTTCTTTCAGTCAGTGAATATTGATACCATGACTGTAGGCCATTCCCGGTGCACCCGTCTCTTACCCCAATCTGTGCCAGGTCCTAGGGATACCGAGTGGCATGCTGTGGAGAGTGATTGTCCATGGATCGACCCGAGGGACTGACCTGACAGTTGGACGTGGGCAGGTTGTGGAAGTGTTTAGAACATCAGCATTCTCACTTGTGTGTGAACTGGTCCCTCCTGAGATGCTGTACGGAGTGCAGCAGGTGACCCATGTGCAGGGTGGAATACACTGCCTAGCCCTGGCTAATGGTGCCCTAAGGACTCCAGCTCCTTTTCTGTCTCCTCAGCTAGGTCCTGGACCAGATAACCCAACACAGGAGCCAAGAAGAGAGAGGCATGTGGAGCACTGTAAGCACGGGTAGGGACTCTCAGGCCTTCTCTTCCCAGTCCTGTTCATCCCCTTCAGTTCTTTGGCAAACAGAGCTATGTCCAGCAGGCGGTGACTTAGAGAGTGATAATCCTCTTAACATGTGGTTCAGGGAGGCCACATCCCTCCCCATAAGCATCGGTCATTTTACATATTTCTGTGTTTATAGTCTCCTTTGGTATCACAGGGTGTGGGGTAGCATAATTGAATGGATAAGAATGCTCAAAATAACACTTAAAAAGTCAGGGAGGGATTGTGCTGCACTTTAGCCACAGAGTAATAACCTCTCAGCAGCCTGCATGAAGCAATACTCCCTTGGTTTTACCATCTGGCTTTGGAATTGCTTAGTGGCTTGACCGTGTTCTTTTGTACATATGAGCACAAGACACAAATCTGGCCTGGTCTAGTCCACAGGTGACCTTCCAAAGGCAATAGCTTCAAGTTAGGATTCTCTTTCCAGTCACAGAAAGTTGTATGGGGTACAGTACCACTTCTCCAAGCTCTATCATGGCTACACTCTGATGGACAGGTAAGACATGGATCCTCAGTTGTGTGAAAAATCAAATTTGTGATGATGATGTGGTTAGCAAATATGGTGATCCATGCAGGTTTTTGGCCAGCCTCACCAACTTAGACTCAACAGGTCTGTTTTCAGACCCTCACTAACTTAGTGAGACTTACTGAGACTCTGTTTTCAAATAAAAATAAATTAGGACTGGGGGTATAGCTCAAAGGTAGAAAATACCCCTGGGTTTAATCCTCAGCATCATATGCACACAAAAAAAATAATGTGGTGATCCAAGGTCTTGAGATGCACTGCTGGCACCCAATAAGGGCATTAGGATACTAGGACCACAGGTCAGAGGCATGGGAATGGAGAGAGGCCTTGTTGGCTTGGCCTTTGTCTCTGTCTTCTTCTGTCTACCCATGGCTTTGGTCATTAAATGTCTGCAGGTTGTAATCAACCAAGGATTAACGACTAATCACTCACTGTTTCGGCTTCCTGTCTGCTCCCTCATTCCCCAAAGGCTGTTGGCCTGACAGCAATTATTTCCCTAAGCCCAGCTCAGACTATGAGCGTGTGAATGCATTCTGCCGGTACACTTAAGCATGAGGAATAAATGCCACATTGTACAGCACAGGGATCCACTCAGAGTTCTGTTAAGCTCTTTAAAAAAAGTGCTATTATAAAACAAACAAACACATGTTCACACCCATTGTAAAGAACAGAATTCTGAAAATAGGGAAGACCATAAAATGCCAACTATAGTCCTATAAATCCTTTGCACAACTCAGCTTATTTTCTTCCAGTAGTCTTCCAATATGTATTATTAATGTATTTGTTTATCCACAGAATCAGAATCACACTGAACAGAAAACTGTGTGTACCCTGGTTATTTTTTTTTTTCCTTTCTAAGAAGCTTACACTGCAAGTGTTTTGGTGAGCCATGAGAAATTTTAATACCGTCATTTTTGAATGACTGGAATATTTTATTGTATGGTTATATTCTAAAGCCTTTTAGCTGATCTATGTCTTCCAGAAAATTATAATGTTCTATATTATTACAAACTATATTTCAGTGAACATCTTTGTAGGCTGCAAAAGGCAGTCTAAATCTGTTTTTTTTTATCTCTAATTGTATACTCTGTCTCTAGCACATTGTTGGACAGACCACAGGTGCCCAGTGTTTGAATAAAGGCTGTCTGCTTGACTCTCAAACTTCTTTGGAAGATATTGTCAGTAGTTGAGGTTGTTACTGTTTAGACCGGGACAGTCCCCCAAAGTGTCATGTGTTGCAAGCTGGGACCCCAGTGCAACAATGCTCAGAGGTGGGGCTTTGGGGAAGTGACTGGGTCATCAGGGCTTGGACATCCTCAGTGGGTGAATCCACTGGTAGTGAAAGGACTGTTGGGAGGTGGTGGAGACTATAGGTGGCAGGGCTTGGTTGCAGGAAGTAGGTTACTAGGGGTATGCTCTGGAAGAGCATTTCTTATCTCCAGCCCTCCTTTTTTTCTCTCTTTTTTTTCAAGCCACCATGATGTGAACAGTTATGCTCTGCCCACACCCTTTCTCCATCTATGATGGTACACCTCATCTTAGTTCCAAAGTAATGCAACTGGCTGATCACAGACTGATGAAACTCTGAAACCCTGAGACTAAATAAGTATTTCTTCCTCTAAGTTGCTTTTTTCAGGCTATTTGCCTCAAGAACATAAAGCCAAGATGTCCATCAACAGATGAATGGATTACAAAAATGTGGGATATGTACACAATGGAATTTTACTCAGCCATAAAGAAAAAACAATTACATCATTTAAAAGGAAATGGATGGAACTGGCGAACATTATGTAAGTGAGATTAGTCAGTCACAAAAAATAAGAAATTGGATGCTCTCCCTAATATGTGAAAGCTAGGGAGAAATTGGTCATAGGAGGAACTCTAGATAAAGAAGGTTTCTATAGATGAGCAAATAAGGTGACCTGAGAGGATGGGAGGGGGGAAGATGGAAATTCTCTCTAATATACTTTAACAAACATATCAAAGTCAATCACTAAGCCACGCATGAGAAGGAGGGAGGTGGAAGGAATGGGGCTGGAATTGGGTAAGGGCTAATTGGGTGATGTGAGCATGTATGTCTCCACCATCTGGTATGTTAAGATGTATGACTACAGTGCACCAGTAAAAAATTAAAAAAAGAAGCTGGTTAATAAGTTAATACAACATTGCATCTTATATTTCGTATATCAGTCTTTACCAGTAGGAAAACTTGAAATCAAAGCGCTCAATAAAGTTTTCTTTTAGAACTTCTAGACTGTTGGTGGGATTACAGGAGGTTTAGGGCATTAAAGCAGGAATTTCGGTCTCTGTGGACCACAGAGGGATAACGTAGGGCCTGCTGAGGGCTATTTTTGCTTCGAAGAATACATTTGGCATTGGGAAATCAAACCCATCGAACCCGGTCACCACCATAATGGCTTACAAGCTGTTTTAAATAATGAAATGGTGTCCATATGTGGCTCACATTTCGATGATAGCATACTCATTTATTAATTCTACATACTTAATGCATCCCCCCCTGTGTAATTAAGAGCCTCATTATCCTTACACAGATGCTGTCTGCCTAGCACAGGTGAAGTTTATCCATTTAATTTGATCCAACCCTTGCCAAGCAACAACTCCATCCAGAGCCCGTGTTATGTGTTGGAAGCACAGATATATTTAGGGCTCAGCCTAACTTCAAGAAGAGCCACCTAGCATAGGTGGATTGATGGGTGATTGTGGGGTACTATCACCTGCAACATGAAGGCCTTTAATCCCTAGCTTTTGGACAGATGGATGAAATCTGATGCGGACAACATCAGAAGCCCTTCTAGACTGTTGGTAGGATTGCCAGTTAGTGCAGCCACTATGGTGATCCGTGGGTAAGTTCCTCAGAAGACTGGAAATGGAACCACTGTATGACCCAGATATACCACTCTTAAGTATCTTTTCAAAGGGAGTGAAGTCAAAATATTACAGTGCATATCCCTGTTTATAGCATCATAGTTCACAATAGCCAAATTATGGAACCAGCCTAGGTGTCCATTAGCAGGTCACGTGATTATTATGAAACAGTGTTATGTTCATACAACGAAGTTTTACTCAGCTCTAAAGAGGAGCAAAATTATGTCATTTGCAGGAAAATGGATAGAACTGGAAAACATTATGCTCAGTGAGACTTGCCAGTCTCAGAAAGTGAAGGGTTATATGTTTTCTCTCCTATGTGGTAGCTAGAGAGAAATCGGGGAACAAATAGAGAAGATATCTGTTCAACAAATAGTCTAGATAGAGAAGCAAGGAGAGTTAGCAAAGGCTTCAGGTTGGAAAGTTTTAAGATAGAAGAGGAGGGTCAGAAAGGCCCAGCTGGACATAAGACAGCTGGTGAGAGTGCCGTACAAGGAGGGATGCTTCTGTGAACCTTTGATTGGTCATGAAAGTTTTGTTCAAGAGTTTGGGGTTTCCTAACAGTGTGTTCTAAGATTAAAATGTGGGTGCATATAGCTTATTTGGGAAATGATTTTGGGAAATAACAAGCAGGAGTGAGTTAGAGTCAGGGAAGAGTGGAAGGCTAGAAAGAGATGCTCCCAGTAAACAACAGAGCTCAGTTCCAGGGAGGACCCTCTGGGGACCATATAGAAGGAAACTCATGATTCTCCCATTGAGGAAGAGGCAGCTCAGTACTTGGTCCCCTGTCTCCCTTCCCAGCCCCTGCACTTGTTAAGCTGTGCTCCTGGGGATGTTAACTCCAGGGCACCATCAGCCTGTCCCGAGCATTGGCATTGGCCAGGATGCACGTAGCAATCTACCTTAGGCAACCTGCTGGCATGGACTAGGCAGTCCACACCAACCTCAGGGCTGGGGATGTGGGTTTTCTGCTTTAAAGCCCCACAGGCAACAGCCTAGACCTCTGCATGTAAACACTGCAAATGGACAGGAAGTTAGCTGCTTTCCTGTTCCAATGACTAAATCCTCAAGTCAGCAAGTAGCTTCCTTCTTGCTTTTCATACACCTGCCTCCTGTCTCTGGTACATTAACCATGCAGTGAGGCACCTTTGAGAATTCAACAGATACAAGTCTTCTTTTTATTTGTGGTCCTGGGGATTGAACCCAGGGGCATTCTACTTCTGAGCTATACCCCCAGCCCATTTAATTTTTGTTTGGAAATAGGGTCTTGCTAGGTTGCTGAGTTGTTGAGGTTATCCTGGAACCTGTGATCCTCCTGTCTCTGCCTCCCAAGTACTGGGATTTCAGGAGTGCACCATCAGGCCTGACTCTTTCTCCCTTTCATAAGGGATGCTAAATCTACCAGAGAATCTTGATCTCTTTCTTCATTTAAAAAAACATATATAAGAGCTGGGTGTGGTGGCGCACACTTGTAATCCCAGTGCTTGGGAGGCTGAGACAGGAGGATCACACAGGTTTGAAGCCAACCTCAGCTACTTAGTGAGGCACTCAGCAACTTAGTGAGACCCTGTTTCCAAATAAAATATAAAATAGGTCTGGAAGTATAGCCCAGAGGTAAAAAGCCCCTGGTTTCTACCCCTAGTACCACCAAAAATAATAATAATAAATAAAAAAATATAAAAAAAGAAAAATGCATATATGTATATATAAGAAATATGTATATATGTATATGTATGTGCGAATATGTATTATTTGTACACACATGTCATCTGTACAGATGAATATATTTGCTGTTTGGCTATGTGCCTGTTCTGTCTTTATCTTCCAGATACCTACCATACTGCCTAGCACACAGTAAGTGCTCAGTAAAGGCCTCGAGGGTGATTGAGTAGTGTCTACCATCTGCCCCATGCACTCTCTGGCACAGAAAGGCCAGTCCCCTTCCTTCCTCCCAACTGACCCAAGCCTTTAGGTCTAATCATCTGTCTGCAGCATGGTGGCCACGTGGGTCGGGAAGAAACCCCGCTCTTTGTAGGGGAGCCCACGTCTTGGCACAAACACTCAGCCCTTTTCTTTCTGTGGGGCTGCACTCTGGAGAACAGGGCTTCTTTCAGTTTTCTGCCCTCCAGGCTTAAAATACTTGACCTCCTTAATGCATTCCTGGCTGGCTGAGCCTCCTAATCACCTTAGATCCCAGCTTTCAGCCTCAGTGGTGTAATTAATCCCCTGGAAGATTTATGATTTTCTGTAAGAGATATTAGGAATCTGTGAGAAATCAGGTCCCCAGATAAAATGTGTATATGCTAAAGCTAGCAACCCTACGGGGACTGACCTTCTGTTGCGGTGCTGGAGATGACGGGCCTAATGTCCTTTCTAAGCCGGGCTGGCCAGTACATGCCCTCCATCTAGCCCAGCTCCATGAGCTTCATCCCTGTACCCCTGCTGCCCAGCTGGCCTCTCAGAGGCCAACAGGACTGACCATGCCATAAGAAAAGACAACTTGTAATGAGGCACGGTGGACCCATACCTATAATCCCAGTACCTAGAGGCTGAGACAGGAAGATAGATTGTAGGTTCATGGCCAGCCATAGCAGCTAGGGAGGCCCTCCACAATTTAATGAGATCCTGTTTAAAAAAGTAGAAATAAAATAAATAAAATAGGGCTGGGGGTGTAGTTCAGAGGCAGAATGTCCCTGGTTCAATCCCTAGTACCACAAACAAACAAATTACAACAGCAATAAAAAGATAGCTTCAAGCCAGGTGGCTTTGGTGCTCCAAAAATAGGTTATGTGGTCAGAAGCCAAGAGCAGATGGGTAGACCTGCACCTGCTGTCTCCTTCTTCCTTGTTTCCTGACCTATCTGTGTGGTTTAAAACCCTGATTTGAAGAAAGACTCACCCGAGTATGGATTTTACCTCCATCTTTTCTGGCCGTGTGACTTAGTGTATATCTGGTTTCATTTCAGTAAACCTCAATTGATTAATGATCACAGTCTATACCTCATAACGTTATTATAATCGTAAATGAAAGGATAGAGGCACAGCCACTCACAGCCTGCCTGTAAAAAACTGAGCACAGACAGGTAACTCAGAAATTCAAGGAGAACTAGACACACCATGTGGGAGGGAGCCACAGTACTTACAGTCCATGGAACACACAGTGTATTGGCACCCACCGAATCTGATCCAAAAGAATGTTTCTATTAAAAAATCTATAAAGGCCGGGCGTGGTGGCACACGCTTGTAATCCCTGCGCTTGGGAGGCAGAGACAGGAGGATCATGCAGGTTCGAAGCCAGCCTCAGCTGGCTTAGGAGACCCTGTTTCCAAATAAAAGTATAAAATAGGTCTGGGAGTGTAGCCCGGAGATAGAAGGGTTTCCAGGAACCCCAGTACCACAAAATAAATAAATAAATAAATAAATAGAAAAATAAAGAATCTATAAAGAATCTATAAATGGGCAAGTCAGCAGTAGATCATGTCTTTCTGAGATAGAAATGAGTAAAATGGCATTCTACATGATTATTTTTGTTGTTGTTATTATTATTATTATTATTATTATTATTATTATTAGTACTGAGGATTGAGCCCAGGGACATTCTAACCCTGAGCTATACCCCCAGCCTAATTTTACTTTTTATTTGAACTTTTATGTTGTTCAAGGTCTCACCAAGTTGGTAAGGCTGGCTTCAAACCTGCCATCTTCCGGTCTCAGCCTCCTAAGTACTGGGATAACAGGCATGCCCCACCATGCCCAGCTTTTACATGTGATTATTTATATTTGAAGATCTTACTTTTAAAATCTGCTAAAAAATTCAGGTAATATGAATCCATGTAACCTTGATTCTTTGTAAAGAAAAAAGTTTGTTTTTATTGACACATGACATTTGTATGTATTTATGAGGCACATCATTTTATTTGTAAAATGTACTGAGTTCTGCTATAAATTTCTAGTATGTAATAAAGAAAACATTATAGTAAGAAAATGAGAATGGAAAAACACTGCATGCTTAATGTTACACATTCCTTATGCATATAAATTTACCCAGTCAAATTTGAAAATTGCCACTTGGTATTATCTTGAAATTCATTCATTCCTCACTGTAACTCTTCAGAGTTAGAACTGAAATTTAGTGGCACTTGGCGTCTAGAGAGTGGAGAGGCTTGGGGAAGCCATCACCTCTCTCACTCACCACCACCTATTTTTTAGCCTTGGTTATACCCAACATTCACAGCTCAAAAGGATCACACTGTGTGAAGCTTTTGTACCACATTTCCTGGTGACCTGGAAACTCCTATTTATGTTTAGAACCCTGTTAAACTATTTCTCCCAAATATCACACTCTCACTCTCTCTCTCTCTCTCTCTCTCTCTCTCTCTCTCTCTCTCTTTCTCTTTCTCTTTCTCTTTCTTTTTTGAGGTACCAGGGATGGAACCCAGGAGCATTCTACCTCCTAGCTATACCTCCAGCCCTATTTTTTAATTCTTTATTTTGAAACAGGGTCTCACTGAGTTGTAAAGGGCCTCACTAAGTAGTTGAGTTTGTCTTTGAACTGCGATCCTCCTGCCTCAGCCTCCCGAATGCTGGGATTACAAGCGTGCACCACCATGCTCAGCTTGTAGATAGACTCTGTACTCCATTCCCACGTCTAGTTGCAGTTGGTCTTTACCAGAGTTGGCCGCCATTTTAGTATAAGGGCTGTGTCTTACCATTTTGGTCTCTGCAGAGCCTCCTACAGGCCAGACCCAGATTAGGCATTCATCTATGTGACTGTATTTCAATAGATTCTTAGGTCAGTCAGCCCCAGAAGGAGTTTTGCACATTTCCCCTTTGGAAACAGCAAGTAGCTGGATTTTGAGTTTTGGGTAGGCTCCCCTGATCATCCAAGCTTAGGTGCCACTGCACCTCTCAGAAGAGGCAAAGCTGAGACTTGCCCTTGTGAGAAATGAACCCCCCCCCTTTTTTTTGGTGGTACTGGGTTTCCTGGAAGCCATTCTACCTCCGGGCTACACTCCCAGACCTACTCTTTATATTTTTATTTGGAAACAGGGTCTCTTAAGCCAGCGCAGCTGGCTTTGAACCCGTGCAATCCTCCTGTCTCTGCCTCCCAAGCGCGGGGATTACAAGCATGCGCCACCACGTCTGGCTTGAAACTCCCCCTTCAACACCACATTCCAACCCCACAATGAGCTCAGGAGCATTGTCTCCAAAGGAAATAGCTTCTTCTATACTCTTCCAATTATGCAGGAAGCCCTGCTTATTTCTCTTTGCCAGACCAATAAAGCCCAGCTCTAAAAACACAAGGTGTTTCCAGGAGTAGTGACACATGCCTGTCTGTAAACCCAGTAGTAGGATGCCCTTAGAGTCAATTCCAAGTACCCAAAAAAAATAAATAAATAAATAAAAATTCAGTGTGTCTAAGAGACAGGACAACAGTTGGACTGACCTTCCAATGAGCTCTCTGAAATCTGACATGGAGGACACTCTTGTACACAGTGTGTAACACTGAGGAGAGGGAACAGAGGTATAACATATCACCACATTGCCCAAGACCACCATTAGTGGGAGAGATGATCTGTTATAGGCAGTGGTCAACAGGCGTGGGGGATGCAGGTGGACACTCCTCCTGATACTAGAGTTCTATATCAGCCTTGTTCAATGCTCCTGAGAAGCAAGTTTTTGCTGCATACGGGGGCATTTGATTTAAGGGTTAACTTTTATATCCATGTAGCTCGCTGAGGGTTTGGAGCTGGAGTCAATGTAAATCCAATTTAACCTGAACATGAACAGAGTGAGCAGAATTGTCAAACAAGCATGTTTATATAATTAGAAGATCTGCCTCTTTATATCCATGCTGGGATGGTTTAACAAGATCATTTTCCAATACTACAGACAAAAATAGCTAAGTGGGTATCACAGGCCAGACTCGTTGCTAATGACTCAATATGCACAAAATGAGATTTCTCGCTTTACAAGTGAGTTAATCTGAGATTTAGAAAGGTGGATTCACAAATCGGTAACTAGCAGGTCCAGGAATTGGACACCTGTCTGCCAAGCGTAGATCCCTAAGCCATTTCTCAATACTGCCACGTTAGCAAACATATTCTTTGCTAGGTTTCTATGTACTCTATAAATTCAGTTGCCACAGAAAACTGAATGCATGGTCCAAGATGAGGAATGGGTCTGAATGCCAGAGATGATTTATGGACACAAAATTACAAATAATAATAAATGCTGGTGAGTCTGTAGGAAAATAGGATCTCTTATATACCGATGGTGGGATCGCAAACTAGTGCAAGCCACGATGGAGATCAGTGTGGAAGATTCCTCAGAAAACTGATAATGGATCCACCATGTGATCCAGGTATACCATTCCTGGGTATCTTTCCAAAGGAACCGAAGTCAGAATATTATAATGATCCATGCATATCCATGTTTATGGCAGCACGATTCTTAATAGCCACATTGTTGAATGTGTCCATCAACAGATGAATGAATTACAAAATTATGTGATATACATACAATGGAATTCTACTCAGCAATAAAGAAGAACACGGCTATGTCACTTGCAGGAAAATGGACGGACCTGGAGAACCTTATGTTAAGTGAGACTGGCCAGTCACGGAACGTGAAGGCTCATATGTTTTCTCTCATATGTGGAAACTAGTGAGTAAATGGTACATAAGAGGGATCTAGATAATGGAAGAGAAACCCCAGTGGAGCAAAGGAGGGGGTCTAGGAGAAAATAAAGGTGGAAGGAGAGGAGGAAAAAGTGCTATAGGAGACACTTCCATTGACATTAGCTACAAGTGTGAACTCATCAGTGCCAACCTCAATGTCATGGGAAAGCGAATGGGAGGGGAGCTGGGGGCATGCGGGTGTGATCACTCTGAACTTCATTATGGTGGGAGACTACAGTGCATCCGTAAAAGCATATTAAAAATTAAAAATAAAGTGAAAGATAAACATTATCCAGTGCTTCCTAAGGGCTGCCTCTCCCGTTATCTTACACTAAGAAATATTATAGATGCTCTTCTCACTACTGGCTTCATGGTACAGCAAGAATTGGGCCCTTCCGCCAGCTGGGCACAGAGAGATTTGGACAGAGCCACTCAAGTGTGACACGCAGAGGTGCTGTTTATTTTATGAAGACTTCCTTGCCAACCCCTCTTTCTGCAATATAAGCAGGGTCACCCAAATGCTTGTATTTGCAAACCCCAAAGTATGTACAAGATAACTATTCTATTACCTATTGTCTCTGAAGCACAAAAGGATTTGGACATAATCATAGGCACCAGGTACCAGGAGCTGCTGTTGTATTCATATATCTATCTCATTAAACTTCATGGAAACTTAAGGAGGGAGGTGGTACAAGCATGATTTTGCACAGAAGGAAACAGTCTCAGAAGGATAAAGGAATTTAAGATTATATAGCAAGTCGAAATCTAGGATGCAAATGTAGGCCAGCCTAACCCTAAAGATTCTTAATATCTATGTCATAATAAAGATAAAATGTCATATACTAATTCAGAGACTAGAAATGAATAGCAATACTTTTTGTGTGTGGCACTGGGGATGGAACCCAGGGGCATTCTACCTCCTAGCGATACCCCCGGACCTATATTTTATTCTTTGTTTTGAAACAGGATCTCACTGAGTTGCAGAGGGCCTCATTAAGTAGCTGAGGCTGTTCATGAACCGTGATCCTCCTGTCTCAGCCTCAAAAAGCTGAGATTATAAGTGTGTGCCACCACACCTGGCTTACTTTCTTTAAGTGTATATTTAATGTGCTTTACATGTTATAAATTGCATAGGGACCATGATACCCAACTTTTATTGAACATCCTCTGGGTTAGTTTTTTTCTTAGAGTTCTGTGATGTGGTTCTCAAACTGGACCATGCATAAGTCTTCTGGATGGCTTGTTAAAATACGGATTACTTGCCGGGCATGGTGGGCACGCTTGTAATCCCCGTGCTTGGGAGGCGGAGACAGGAGGATCGTGCAGGTTCGAAGCCAGCCTCGCTGGTTTAAGAGACCCTGTTTCCAAATAAAAATATTAAAAAAATAGTTCTGGGAGTATAGCCCGGAGGTAGAAGGGTTCCAGGAACCCCAGTACCACACACACACACACACACACACACACACACACACACACACACACAAAACCCAAACATATTACTGGCCCTCCTTGAGCATTTCTGCCTCTGTGGTAAGTCTAGGGTGGGTCCCAAGAACATGCATTTCTTTCAGTTTCGAGGGTGATGCTGCCGGGTGTGGTGGTGCACACTTATAATCCCCGCGCTTGGGAGGCAGAGACAGGAAGATCGCGCTGGTTCGGAGCCAGCCTCGCTGGCTTAAGAGACCCTGTTTCCAAAATAAAAAAAAAATATATAAAATAGGTCTGGGAGTGTAGCCTGGAGGCAGAATGGCTTCTAGGAACCCCAGTACCACCAAAAAAAAAAAAAAAAAAGTGATGCTGATGGTCCAGAAACCACATTTTGAGACAACATTCACATGGACACTTCAATCCTCATTATGAATTTGTGGAAGCCAAGGTACAGGGAGGCCAATCAATCTGACCAAATAAAGAAACATACTTCTTTCATCTTGTATTTATCCCCTTCTTCATTGAGTTGAGCCCAGGATAACTTTGCCCCTTCTCTTTAGCTCCATCATGAGGGGCTAGAGCCAGGGACAAGGTTACCCAGCACAGGATCACATTGCAAAGTTATTTTGATGTTTTTGTTGGCATATATCCTGGGTTTATTAATACTGGGGAAGCCCAAATGGTGCAGGAGGATGCAAGTATTCATCAGCTTTCTGGTCCACCTGCCTCTTCAACTCATTAGCATTTACCAGTTTCTTCCAGGCACATAGCAGAGTTTTAGGCAATGTGGAGGATTCTTAGGAATGAGAAGGTGAGCTTTCTGAACCATGTAAGCTTAGAGATAAGTAGTAGGGTCTAAATGATGGAACCAGCCAAGATGTCCATCAACAGATGAATGGATTACAAAACTGTGGGATATGTACACAATGGAATTTTACTCAGCCATTAAAAAACTCAGTTACATCATTTTCAGGGAAATGGATGGAACTGGAGGACATTATGCTAAGTGAGATTAGTCAGTCACAAAAAATAAGAAATCAGATGCTTTCCCTAATATGTGAGAGCTAAGGGGAAATGGGTCATAGGAGGAACTCTAGATGAAAAAGGAAATCCTATAGAGGAGCAAACACGACAACCTAAAGGAGGAGAAAGGAGGGGGAAGAAGGAAAATCTCTAAAACACACAATGTACTTAAACATACCGAAATCAACCACTAAGCCAAGCAAGGGAGGGAGGGATGGGGAGGGAATGGGGTGGGAATTGGGTAGGGGTTAACTCAGTGATGTGTACATGTTTTTTTTTTTACATGTACACAGGTGTTTTTTTTTTTACCCCAATATGATGTATGAATATAATGCACCAATAAAAAATTTAAAAAGATAAATGAAGATCAAGATAAATGAGGAATCTGCTAATGGTCTGGGCAGACAGGAAGTTTTGAGCTGTGGAAGGGAGGCAATCAGGATTACCAGTGGCTCATCTGGGAGATGTGGTACCCAGTGCAGGGACCAGTAGCTGGCTGAGCATCAGTCAGAGCAGAGACCACACGCCCCAGATGTAATGAGGTGGCTGCTTTCTACACATCTCACTCATTTGTTACTGAACTGATTCTCCTTAATAAGGCAATAATATTCTGAGAAACAACTGTGGCCTTTTGGGTATGTCACGGGGGAAGTGGATGGGTCCCTGGGGTCATATAAACTCAGCAAAGGGTTTGGAGTCCTTGGCACCTGTCCAAGGGGACAGAGCTCCAGAGCAAAATTTTCCTTCAAGTTTAATTACGCAGTATATGTTCAAGGAGATGGATGTGTGGAAAGGGTCTTGTGGGATAATTTCACTAATCCACGAGAATGCTAAGCATCTGGTTGTCTGGGAAGATACAGGAAGGGAGATGAGATAGATGGGCTTTATCTGCCCTCACTCTGGGTTACAACAGCCAGCTATGCTTCGTGCTATTTGTAGCTCTCTCTTGCTTCTGGCTATAAATGCCAAGGTATCATTGAATAATGTTTTCTAACTGGATAATGATAGTAATAATGTCTTGATAATCATAACAGTAGTAGCGGCAGCTAACATTTGAATTCTCTGCTTCAGAAGGGATACTGATCCTATTATACACACCCCGCTATAAAATGCCACATAAAAACTACGAGATGGGAATTCAACTTATCCTTCTACAGGTGAAGAAACAAAGCCCAGGGAAGTTAAAGACTTGCCCAAGGTCACTCATCTAAAAGCTGGAGAAGCAAGGCTGTGCACCAGAGACAAGACCCTTAAGTCCTGCACCTTCTCCGCGACTACAATGTTGCCTTTGTGTCCCCTCTCTTCATCTTTCCTTGATTCAACTTTTCTACAAATATTTATCAAGCTATAGCAATGTGATGGGTTCTGGGTTCAGTGGTGGAGATTCAGGGATGAATAGGTACCATTCTGCTTTTATGGCCAAGGCAGCCTGGTATTTAGTTGCAGCTAGAATGTCACGGTCAAGGGCAGCTCCAGTGCTAAATTTGCCTATCTCTTCCAGAAGGAGACTGTGTCAACCAAAGATCTGGCCCTGCTTCTCAGGACCTCTCAGCTCCTGGGCAGCCCCAGCTTGTTTTCAGTTTGTGGAGAATAAATCCATTCTATCTCCCTCCGAGCTGAAACAGGGCTTCTCAGCACAGCCTAGCGTTCCAAGACATGGGGTCTGTATCCCCAAAGACTTCACACACCAGCTATCGGTTTTAGTGACTGTGGCTGGGAGCAAGTGGCCTAACCCTTCTGTTCTTCAGTTTCTATTAGACATGTTAGAAACGTTTCAAATGCCAATAAAAGGTAGCCCTTCTGTTATTGTGGCTGCCTGTCTGCATCCTTGATTAATCATATTTAATTAAAATATTGAAGCTAGCCCTTAAAAATAGGGATGTATTCCAGGTGTGATGGTGTATCATTGTAATCCTAGACTTGAGAAGCTGAGACAGGCGGATCTCAGGTTCAAGTCTACCCTCAGCAACTTAAAGAGACTCTGTTTCAAAATAGAAAAAAAAAATAGGTGTAGGGGTGTAGCTCAGAGGTAGAATGTTCCTGGGTTCAAAAAGAAAAAAAGTGGGGGATGTATTCATATTGATATCATCGAGAGTGTATGGATATGTATGGATATGAATGTATGGATATGACTGGACTCTGTTTCATCTATTCTCAAGAACTGATGCTGAAATACGATTCAGCTAATATTGAGCAAGTGAGTACTATCTCAGAGGGCAACTTGCATAATATTGATGATGAAGGTAGTTTCTTCAAGCCAATCATGATTTACCATAAAAAGGAGTTTGAATGAAGATCAAGTGAGACTTCATCAGACATAGACATAGCTTAGAAGAAGTGTGTGTGTGTGTGTGTGTGTGTGTGTGTGTATCAACCCACAGCATACTGCTGGAACCAAGACTCCAGCCCCTGGTTGTTGGTATCAGAACACTGCAGGTGAGAGGTGACCTCTGTTCTATGTATGTCCTTACCCATCCCCATCCACGGCCCCGCCTGCCTGCCGATGCAGAGATGCAGTTAATCCTTGTCCCTTTGATTATTCATGAAGGACACAAGGGATCCACTTTGTTCTCTTTAAAATTTAAGCAGTTTCATTTCCTAATCTCACAGGCCTTTGGGGACTGAGTGTCTTGCTATAGTAAAATCTCTCTTACTCTGAGTTGCAAGGTGGAACGGGCAGGAGAAACGAGGAAATGTGTAAGAGGTTTGTGAGGACAGTGCTGTGGGGTGGCGTCAAGAGCACTGGTGTGGGAGTCCCTGGCCCTAAATTTGACCCTCTGACTAATAAGCACTAGCAGCCCTGGGACTCTTAACCTGAGAGTCTCTGATAGCTGAATTAATAACTCTTAACCCGAGAAACTGTAACAGCTAAATTGCAGTGGGCATTGACTGGTGCCCAGCCTCACTCCAGGTTCAACATCTGAGGCTGGCAGAGATGTTACCCCCACTTTGCAGGTGAGGAAACTGAGTCTTAGACTGTTTGGAAAGAGAGGACTGGGATGAGACCCAGGGATGCTGATCTGAGAACTCTTCTGATCTTCTTGCTGTCCCATGCTCTCCAACAGGGGGTCCCCAGTGAGAGTTCCATGAATAACATTTCAGTGGCCTGGTGCCCAGCTGGGGATGGGCAAAGTTGGTAATGGTTTCACGTCCTTCCAGTTCTGTGATCTTGTGAATGTGCCTCCTAGGTGAACCCTGCAATGATGTGAGTTCAGCATAGCTGGCCCTCAGGATGGTGGAGGGGGGCCTGGGTAGGACAGGCACAGATGCCATGAAAGGGGACCTCATTCAGTTAATGCTATACACCAGATGCAGACCAAACAACCTGGGGAGGATGCTTGGAATGTTGGCTGCAGGAGCAAGAGCGTCAAAGACTGCTTAATAGATTGAAATTTATAAGATCTCTGGGAATGGCTTTTCCTCCCGGGATTAATTCAATGGCAGGGCCCTTCTTAGCTCAGCAAATAACTCTTGCAGAATATTGAAAAATGGCTCATGACAGCGTTTGGACTCGTGCATATTTACTGCACTTATGTGCCAGAGACCAGGCATACGAAAATAAGATCCAGATGCTCTGATAAGGGCTTCTTGGTTGGGAAAATGGGATAAAATAAGCAAACCAACACCACTAATAATCATGATAGCTGACACCTTATGCCTGGTCCTTTTCTTTGTGGAGTACCGCCTAAGCACCAGCTCATTTAACATACATAGAGACCCTCTCGGGACAGCTAGGTTGTTAATCTTTCCATTATGTGAATGAGGAGACTGAGAAGTAGCTGCCCAAGGCAGCGGGCTTTGGACAGGCACTGTCCGACTTAGCCAGAGCCCTTAGCTCTTGGCCATCACCATTAGGAGCACAGAAGAACAAGATGTACTGCAAGTGGGGCTGAGGGAATACCAGCTGCAGGAACAGGTGACAGCAGGAATCTGAATGATCAAAGATAATAGTAGTTTCTTTTCTTCCCTTTGCTCATATAAAGTCCACATGGCCGTGGGCCAAGGGACTGGATGGCATGGGGGGAGTCAGCACCCAGGGTCTCAGTCTGATGCAAATGGTGCCATATTGAATGTGGGCTTGAGCTCAACATCTATAAGGAACCAGAGAGTATGATTCTGGAGGATCTCATGGGAAGGGATGGGCTTAAAATGGCCATGTGCATCTGCCCACATTCCACCAGCCCAAATTTGAGCAAGGGTCAGAGGGCAAGCAGGGGGTACTGTCTTCACCAATGGGACAGTTTCCCAGAAGACACAGAGTACAGTGCTGTGTAGTCAGGACATCATCTGCCTAACAGAAGCTGCTATATGACCAAAGTAAAGAGGGATGGGAAGAAGCATCAGCCAGAGAGGGGGAGGACAGAGGAAGGAAGACCCAGATGATGTGGATCTGTAGACCATGTATCCTAAGAAGTTAAGGAGAATAGAACTCACCCAAGAACAGTGGGAGCCATGGGAGATTATAAGCAAGGAGTGGTAAGAACAGATTGGGAGAGGAGGAGCTGAGAGGACCATACTGACTGCAAGCAGAGAATTAGAAGACAAAGAGAGAAAACTGTGGGCAGAAGGCCAGTTAAACAGCTGCTGAAGTAACCTGGGTGAGAGATATTGGGGATACATCTAAAATAGCCACAGATGGGCAAGAGAGGGAGGCTAACATAGGGAGATGGCCTAATCCCTGGAGTTCTTGATACGAAGGGTCCTACATATACCATCCTGTGAAATCCCAGCTCACTTCCACTTCTAATGAAGCCCCCGCCCTCATGCATGGCATCCCTCTACTTCTCATAAAGCCCTCCACCTGCACTCTGCTGAAATCTACCTGCATGTAATCTTAAAATTAGGGGGGCAAATGGCCCTTCCCTAGGAAAGCTGTTCCCTGATTCCATACCCTGCTCTAGCCCAGGTTTGTTCCGTGTTATTAATAGTCATATCAGCTTGACTCCCTTCCACAGCAAGCGGCCAAGTTATCCAGGTGGTGAGGTGATTAATATGTCCATCTGTGATTTATGGTACTTCTTGTTGATTGGAGAGAATCTGTCTTATACCTATGGAGTTCCCAGTGCCTAATTCAACGTCTTGAGCAAAAGAGGCCCTTGCTGTCTATGTGCAGGATGAGTGGAGTGTATAAATAAAAGAATAAATCACAGGGCGCAGAAACTCGTAGCAGGTTTGACAAGAGCTAAGTGCGACCTCTGGGTTGTTGGCGTGAGTAGTTGGGCAGATAATGCTGGTGCTTTTCATGATCAATAGTGGTTTTGTTTCCAAGAAAATGTGCTCCTACAGGAAAATGGCAGAGGGTCATACCTCTTGTGCTGAAATCGCTCCTAAATGTCAAAATCTTTCAGCACGCCGAGAGACTTTACTTACTCAGCCTTCTTAAGGTTTTTATGACTAAGTGATACATAGCTCATTAGTCATCCAGGAAGACCACCAGCACCAGGGTCAGCGATGACGTGGTGGAGCCTGAAGAGGCCCCTTTGTAGACTTCATGCCTCCCTCTGGGGTGACTCTTTTTATAGAATGACGCTAGAAACTGCCTCATTAATAATTTGTGGGATTGAATCATTGATGGTGGCTATTTAACTCTGAAAGTTAAACTGTGCTTTCCTTTCCAACACCTGTGGCCCAGGTCCATCTGCTGTGGACGTGGTGGCTTCTCTCAGCCTGCCTATCTCTTTCTCCAAATGTCATAGCTGGGTGCCTGTGCAGGCACGCTCAGCTGAGCCCAGGGCTGAGTCAGAGAGGCTTCATCTAGTCCTTTCCATAATTTGTGATTATAGTCAGACTGGAAGAACAGCCAGCTGTTTATAGCCTGTCTCCAAAATGTCCTCTGGCTGGGAAACACCAAGGCAATGTTGTGATCAGGGGTAGAGAAATGTGCCTGGGTGAGGGTGAGACATTCAAAAACGCATCTGGCTGGGCCAAGAGTCCCTGCCTGAAATAGTGTCTGTCTCTGTCTCTCTTTCTCTCCAACTCTTCATCTTGGAATAATTTGAGTTTTACAGAAAGGTTAAAAAGATAGCACAGAAAAGTCTCACCTGCTCTCTGCCTAAATTTCCTTAACAGTGTCACTGTACCTTGTTATGGTATGCTTACCTAAAGTGGCTAATGAATATCATATTATTAATGAAACTGCAGGCTTCATTTGGGTTTCATTAATTTTTTTTTCACTATGGCCATTTTCTGGCCCAGGATCCAATACAAAGTGCAGTGTTTCCCTTTCTTGTTAGGGTTCCTTGGTCTTCCCTGGTCAGGCAGTGTCTCAGTCTTTCTTTTTTATTTTTTTCATGATCTTGGCAATTTTGAGGTGTACTTGTCAGGTAATTTATAGAATTTCTCCAGTTTGGGCCTTGAGTGATGCATTATTATGATTAAACTAGAGTTATGAGTCTGTAGAAAGAATATCAAAGAGGTTAAGTGCCTTCCCATTGCGTCATTTCTGAGAGTGTCATAGACACATGGAAGTCATGTCTTTTTATAGCATCAAATGTTTGGCCAGAAGTCATTAAATTTATTCTGTCCCTGCTCTGGGGAAAGGTTGTACTCAGTACTGTGAATATAAGGAAATATTTCTCCCTCTCTCTTTTTATTTCTCTCTCTCTCTCTCTCTGCCATTTATAGGCTATATATCAAGTATTATGCTAAGCCATTTATTCCCTCCACTTAATCTTCATATAACATAGACACTGTCATTTCTATTTTACAGAAATTAAATTGCCCACACGTGCCCAGCTATTAACTGGTAGAGATGAGGGTTAAATTCAGGTTCTTGCTACTGCACAATGATGCTGTCTATAGATTGTGGCTCTGGCCATGAAATGCTGTTCATAAGATGAAACCCATACACAGATGGAAAGCTAGAAGGATTCTTCTGTAGTTTTCATGAAAGAGTGAAGGCATCATACAAAGATCTACAGCATTGCCAGGTGTGGTGGCGCACACTTGTAATCCCCGCGCTTGGCAGGCTGAGACAGGAGGATCACACAGGTTCAAAGCCAGCCTCAGCTATTTAGTGAGGCTTTCAGCAACTTAGTGAGACCATTTCCAAATAAAATATAAAATAGGTCTGGGAGTATAGCCCAGAGGTAGAAAGCCTCTGGGTTCCACCCCAGTACCACAAAAATAAATAAATAAATAAATAAATAAATAAATAAATAAGATGTACAGCATGGCCTCTCAGAGGAGGTGACATTGGAACTGGGAGAGAAAATAATTCTGGAAAGAAGAAACAGTATATGAAAAGGCACAGAGGTTCAAAGAGCTTGGTGTGTTCTGAGAAAAGAGAGAGAGCAGTCCAGTGTGGCTGGAGGGGAGGGTCCAAGGAGAAGATGCTGATCTTGTGTTGTATCTTCCAGGCTCATTTTATGAAGAGGCATGTGTTATGGTTTAAATATAGAATGTCCCCCCAAAGAGCTCATGTATTCATGTTCAAAGTCAATACAATTTAATTATGAGGGCTCTAATCTCATCACTGGATAAATCTAAATTACTGAATTTACTGGGTGGCAACCTAGGCAGGTGGGGTTTGGCTGGATAAGGGGGGTCTTTGAAATAATGTGGTCTTAGGAATTGTGTTAAGTCTTTGAATCCCCTTGCATCATGCTCTCTGCTCTCTTCTGTCTTCTTCTTCTTCTTCTTCTTCTTTTTCTTCTTCTTCTTCTTCTTCTTCTTCTTCTTCTTCTTCTCCTTCTCCTTCTCCTTCTCCTTCTCCTCCTTCTCCTTCTCCTTCTCCTTCTCCTTCTCCTTCTCCTTCTCCTTCTCCTTCTCCTTCTCCTTCTCCTTCTTCTTCTTCTTCTTCTTCTTCTTCTTCTTCTTCTTCTTCTCTCTCTCTCTCTCTCTCTCTCTCTCTCTCTCTCTCTCTCTCTCTCTCCTTGCCTCTATAATGTGAGAACAAAGCCCTTACTCTATCCCTTTCTTTGCCTCCTGCCACCTGAGCTTCACCCATTTAACCTAGCCTAACACGGATTGAATCCCTGAAATCACCAGAACTGTGAGCCAATAAACCTTCCTGTTGATTCTAAGGGCCTGGGTGGCCGAGTAGCAAGAGCAGCAAACACACAGTCAGGAGGCTTGTGGCAAATTCTGGTGCTGATATTTGTGCCATTTTGACTCCTCCAAGTATGACCTCCATCTTCTGTCAAATGGAAAGGATGCTCTGCCCAGTTACTACTGCTCGAATGATATGAGGGTCAAGGGAAGAGGGCTCTGAATGCTGGGATGGGAAGCATCAGATGTCAGATGCACATGGCCACATAGCAACAGCAATGCCACCTTCCAGAAACCCAGGCCAGCCCCAGGCAAGATGATCCAAGTCGCAACATCACTGACAAGGCTTGTTAAAGGGGATTGGCAGCAAGACCCCATGGAGTTGCTGCCAAAAGTCCCACTTTGCTGCTTATGTTGTTATTTTCCCTTTTAAGGGACCATGAGCCAATTTTCAAGCAGTTTCTGAAGATTTGATTAGGGGCATTAACATCTCAGGCCATCTGGTCATGCTAAAATCAGTGGGAAACAATGTCTTCGAGATTTGACATAGCCGTGAAGGCATTTGGACAATCGCAGGGGCAGTGCATCCTGCGCTGAGCTGAATTATCTTCCAATGCTAAAGTAAAGCTCCTTAGAGTCACAGCTAAAGTTGGTGATTTTCAGTGCTGTCTGCGCAGTCCCTGTCCCGCAAATCAGACAAAAGACCTGGTACCAAACATTAGGTTTGCATACTCGACATAAAACAATTTAGGAAACTTGATCTTGGTTAGGTTTAATCTTTGTCATCTCATCAGCATCGAATTAGAAAATGTATTCCTGGGACACAGACTTTTAGCTCTTTAAAATCTATATATTTAGCTGAGCATGGTGATGCACACATGTTATCCCAGTACTTGGGAGGCTGACTCAGGAAGATCACAGTTTCAAGGCCAGCCTTGGCAATTTAGTGAAACTCTCAACAACTTAGTGAAACCCTGTTTCCCAGTACAAATAATGCTGTGTACATATATAAAATTATATATGTACCCAGAAAATTATATATGTTTCCTCTGGGTTCTACCCAGATTCCTTCTGGAATCTGGGTAGAACCCAGAGGAAAGCACAGCAAGTATTTTGCAATATATGTTGATATTACTCTGAACTTCATTATGATGTAAAATTATAATATACCAATAAAAGTATATTAAAAATAAAAAATCTGGGCATGGTGGTACATGCTTATAATCCTGGTACTTGGGAGACAGAGACAAGAAGGATTGAAGGTCTGTGGACAGTCTCAGCTACTAGTAAAGACCTCTACAACTTAGTGAGGCCCTGTTTCAAAATAAAAAACAAAAAAGGGCTGGGAGTGTAGCTCAGAGGTAGAATAGCCCTAGGTTCAATCCCCATTACCACAAAAGAATAAAATCCAAAAACAAATTTAAATGGGGTGAGGGCTGGAGATGTATTTCACATGTAGAATGCCTCTGGGTTCAATCCCCAGTACTCCCTCCGCCCCAAGTTACTAATGGGTGAAGGTGTGGAAGGAGCTGGAGGAAGCTCATCAAATGCTTGTAGGTCTCTATCACTCTGAATTACATTATGCTGTGAGCCTACAATGTACTAATGAAAGTATATTTTAAAACATTTATTAAATGAAGGAATAAGTAATGTGTGTTCTCTCAGCATTCTGGGTTGTGGAGTGGAAAGAGAACAGGTTTTGGAACCAGCCGGGTTAGGGTACAAATCCTATCCTCTGCTGCTGGATGCCTGAGTTTTCTCTAGGTCTCTGTTCCTTTCCACAGTAAAGAGGGAGGGAGGAAACCCAGAGAAAGTGTCTGTATTACCTTCTTATTGCTGCTGTAAAATGTTGCCACAATCCTAGTGGTTCAAAAAGATTCCTTATAGTATATTTTTGGAGGTCTGAAGTCCAAAGTGGGGTTCATTTGGCAAAAATTGAGGCATGACCAGGGTTATGTTCCTTTTGGAGGTTCCTGAAGATCATTCATTTTTAGTATCTTAGAGCCTCCTGCATTCCTTGGCTTGTAGCCCCTTCCCCCATCACCAGAGCCACCAGGGCAGCACCTATAAAGCTCTCAATGACTTCTGTACCTTTTTCATTATGGTCTCACACCATAACATGGTTGATAGTGATGGTGACATCCATAGACACAGCTTCAGGTGGGCTTTCTCCTGGCTTCCTTCCACTTCCCCCCATTTCCCCTTCCCCGTACAGGATATTGAGGTTGACATTGGTATTCTACATAGGTACATGATTATGGAAGAAATTTCTTCATTGGTCCTCCCTCTCCTCCTTCCTTTCCCCTAGACCACCTTCCTGGCTCCGCTGAAGTTTCTTCTGCATTATCTGAAGTCACTCTGGTATCCCTATTACTTCCTAACTTCTGCATATGAGAGAAAATATATGCCTTTTCACTTTCTGAAACTGGCTAATCTCACTTAACATAATGTTCTCCAGGTTCATCTATTTTCCTGCACATGACATAATTGTGTTCTTCTTGATTGCTTAGTAGAATTCCACTGTGTGCATATCCTATAATTTTGTAATCCATTCATCTGTTGATGGATGCTTAAGTTGGTCCCATGTTTTGGCTACTGCAAATTATGCTGCTGTATACATGAATATCCATGCATCACTATGATATTCTGACTTTAATTCCTTTGGAAGATACTTGAGTTCTTTTCCATCTTTAAGGACTCATGTTACCACATTTAGCCCACCAAAAATAATCCAAGATTGTAATATTTTCATCTCAAGATCTTTGCCTCAATCACATCTGTACATTCCTTTTTTCCATGTAAAGAAACATGCTCACAGGTGCCAGGGATTCAGATGTGGACATTAGTAGGATAATGCAAGAGGACATTATCCTACTTACCACAGAAACCTTGTAGGTGGTGGCTGTACTTAACAGATTTATGTTAAGCTAAACCATGCCTTTTTGGCTTCAGATATTTGCTTTCACTAAATTTTACTTTATTTTGATGCTATTAGACTATGTTAGGAGTAGAGCATAAGAGAAAACTTCATGGAAATACTTGCATTTACTATAACAATTGTAACAAGGATTCCTCGAGAACTTATTTCTTATGAGAAATCACAAAAAATAGTAGGTATAGTTTTCTCTAGTAATCACTTTGTTTCCACAAATGAACGATAGCTGGCATAGATGATCATTTCCCCCCGTTTGTACCCACTATTAGGAAGCCAAGAGAGAAATGTGTTGTCTACCTACAACAAAGGACGCTACAGCTTGCATTATTAGTATTAACTTATCTTGTTCCCATCATTATCCCTTTTTGCCAGTTCCCTTCACCTATTTTACATTATACTTCTTTTTGTTGGTAGTAAGCCCAGAATAAGGTGTGGTGAACACTTTTGTTATTTCCCAAGATATTTTTTTTCCTCTTATGTGAGATACATATGCCTGGTACATATCTCTTTGTTCCAGGAAAACACAAGTGGAAAAAAAAAACATAAAAGGAAACATCATCAGTAGGAATGTACAAACACTGACCTTGCAGGGCTGAGTCCAGCCCCCCTGTAAAGAGAATGGAGCTTAAGATGACAATATGAAAAAAAGCCTCTAACTCTTTGTATGCTGAGCACACTAAGCTTATAAATGTCAACGTTCTAAATCACTTGCTTGCTGTTAGTTGATTGCTGCAACTGAAATCCTTTTCTTTTCTGAGGGATGTTTAGCTTTTCTTCTATCTTTACCCATGGCCAAGAGACACCAGAAGATTTGCTAATATGACTGAAGATATTCTTCTTAAGGCATTCCTGAACTTTCTGAACTTTCATATCATTGCCTTCATGGTTTTGAGTATGAGCTTGTTTTCTCAGAAGCGAAAACCGGAACTGTGTGTTACATTGCACAAGGCTTTGATAGCTGTAAAAAAGCCAATCTTTTTTTTTTAAATCAATATTAGTAAAACCTCTAGTGACAATATCTCTGAGATATATTCAATCATAAGCACTTATCTACAAATTCATCAAACCACGCAATCACCAAGTCTGAGAACCTTTCAAACACTTATAGACGGCATGCCAGGACCATCTCCTATTGCCCTGTACACCCATAGAGTCTACAATATAGTATGTGTTCGAGTTCATGAGTAATCTCTCCCGTCTCAGAAAGACTAGAGTTCTATTCAAATCCCTGTGGATTGTGATGGGCACAAGGACTTGTCCCGTGCAGTGACGACAAACCACACTGAATGACTGGAACTGAGACATTTGACCCATGGGAGAAGTTTCTGCCATCTCTGATATTCCACAGCAGTTATTTCAATCCCCATCATTTTGTCCTTTGGCAAAGACACGCTGGCCAGATGATCCATGAAGTACCTCCACGTGCAACCTCTGTTGCGGATGTACTTAGGTTCTTGTAAAATTCCCACTGTGACAGTATACTCTCTTTCTACCTTTCTCCCACTCCAGAAAATATACCACAACACAAATGAATAAAAAAGTCATTAATTTCGGCACCATCTCAAATCCACTGCAGTTTATTAAACAAAATAAATCAGCCAGCATGTTGGCATTTTAAATAATAATAGTAGAAGAATGACTTGTGAGGCATCTCACAATGATTGACTGAACTATTCGTCATAATATCA
Organism: Muscardinus avellanarius; assembly: GCF_963383645.1. Taxonomy (NCBI): domain Eukaryota; kingdom Metazoa; phylum Chordata; class Mammalia; order Rodentia; family Gliridae; genus Muscardinus; species Muscardinus avellanarius. The sequence goes on from NC_137796.1 coordinate 9,380,633, forward strand.
TGACTGCCAGTGCTAGTTCCAATGGGAAACAGCCCTGAGACAACTGTTCCTCACATGTCCTCTTAGAGACCTTCCTAAGTCCCAGAGAAATCATCTCTGAGTTTCATTCTATATGCCATGTATCTCCATAAAGGCTCTTCAAACCATGTGAGTTCCAACAGAACTGTGGATTGTTTTTTACTAATGGCCTTAACATGCACAAGGACCCCACTGTTAATGGGGTCTCTCCTCTTCTGCCACCATGACCTTCACGCAGCTGAATCACGAGCAGTCAACTTACCACTCCACCACCAGCTGAGTGCACGAGCACGGACATCCCTTCTCGGAGGTTGGCAACTTCAAAGAGCATCATGTAGGCTGTGACGAAGTTCATGGGGAAGGCGGCAGCCTCGGAGAAGCTCATTTCGTCCGGGATCTTGTAGACAAATTCCACTGGTGTGCAGACCACCTCTGCCCAGGCATTGTAATTGACAAACGCCATGACTCGGTCCCCTATCTGGAATGGTGAGTCACAGGGTTAATGGATGCTAATTTGAAACAGAGGGTCAAGAAAGAATAAAACCATGAGTAGCTGTCCATGGTAGAGAACATCATTGTTTCTCCTAACTTATATACTTGGGACCTCCATCCAAATTCTTCTGAATATTTTATTCTTTGATATAAACAAATAACACTTAAATATATTTTCAGTATTCATAAGTTATGCAACTTATTTTACAAACCATTGACAGCTTTCTATTTCCTGCCTACCTCCCTCAACCCTAGAACTAGGGATGCTGGGTGATAACTAACTCTGTTATAGTTAGATATAGACTATCCTCTGAAGAGCTCACACATTAATGTTCAGAACTGATATTAAGTCATAGTGGTTGTAATTCCATCAGTGGCTTAATCGATCATAATGGATTCATTGAGTGGTAAACTGGACAGGCAGGGTATGGCTGCAAGAGATGGGTCCTGAGTTGTGGCCTCAGAGATTATAAATGATCTTTCCTCCCCTTGTTTGGTCTCCCTCTCTGTACTTCCCACCACCACACGCTGAGCTCTGCATACTTGGCCTCACATAGACTGAACCTCTGAAATCTCCAGAGCCATGAGCAAATAAATATCCTTCTTTTAAGTTGTATTTGGCCAGATGTATTAGGTCACAGCAGTGAGAATTCTGAGACACGCTCTCCTTTGGAAATTCTGGCCATCATGTAGGTGGTAGCAAGAGGCGAGCTCAGTATCAACACATGGAATGAAAGTAGAAAATTATTATCAGCAAAACTACCTTACACCTGACCAATTTGTGCCCCTTTTTAGGACTTCTTGAGAATTTTAGCACGCACAACTAAAGATGAGGAACTTACAACCTACTGGAGAAGGTATTTCTACCCAGAGAGTTTTTTATATGCATATTTGATCACAACACAAAAGACACCATTTACTTCACAACAATGATATACCAGACCCTGTAATTTTCATTTTATGTGACTCATTCAGTCTACATGACAGCTTTGTGGGACACTGTCCACATTATACATATATTGGACTCTTGCCCAAGGATACCCAAGCTAAGACCTGTCTGATTCCAGTTATCCACTCATGCCGTTGCCATGATCCCCTGCCAAGACTGTTTACTAAGCTCCTTCTTGTTCTTAGTTGTGGAACTGGAGATATAAATGTAAATGAGGTACAATTCATGCTTCCAAATTGCTTACATTTCCTGGAAATTTCATGTGGCCAATACCAGAGGACAGGGCTTAGAAAGCAAATCCTTTTGGAAAGGATATTTCAGTAGAGAATGAAGCCTTTTAAGCCAGAGGCACGATGGTGATGTTTCAGACATCGGTCCAAAGATAATAATGAAAATTGTGTTTTTGTATGTAGAGAAGGGCAGCTGGGGACCAGCGAATGCCAGAATAGCTTGGAGGTGAGCTCCCTGGAGCCTTGGGATTTGCCACACTGGTCAGGTCTGTGTATTTTGGCATGGGGCTGTCATAACCTCAGTGTGTTCTGGCATAGCATCTACCAGAACGTGCTTGCCAAACAGCCAGGAAATGTTGAAGTAGAGAGACATACCAATCCTGGCACCTTTTGGACTTGGATAATGAGGAGTTCAAGTGGACGAGATAGGTGTGGGTGGCATCAACAATATTCGGAGTGAGCCTCCATCCCTGTCAGAGGGCTCAGCTAGGCTAATTCTGGAGAGACACCTGAATCCCAGGAGCCAACTTTTTTCCACAGTATGTGTGCTATCAACCAGAGCTAGGAGAACCTGGTATGTTTGCTCTGAGAGAGACAAGTAGTTAGGTAATCAGTGTGATGAGTTGATAGCTGGGCATGGGGGTTTTGAGACTGCCTCCTCACATAGCCATTTCTTATCCTTGGGAAGCTTTGCATAAATACAAACAGGGTCTTCCCCACCTTTAATACCCCCTGAAGCTCTGCACAGGGAGAAGTCTTTGCTTAGACTTATCTGTGTGTTATCTCCAATTCTCCTCTACCTTCTTCTCTCTTCTTTCCCTAGCTCCTAATTCCTGGAATATTGGAAGGAGGTGGCTTTCCACCTTGATAGCAGTAGCAGTCCGTCCCAGAGAAGAGGCAGTTAAGAATATTAGCCTAGAGTGATCAAGGGGGACTGGTGGGTAGGGGTTAGTGTGAGAAAAGGAGAAAGAAGGGCTCAGCCCTCATGCCCGTGTCTCCCTTGTAGCCATCTTGGAAAACAGGCAGAAAAAGATTAGAAAGGAGTATGCTCGTGCCTTTGAACCTGCTATCTGTGCACTTGGCATACCCTTCTTTCATTTCTTTTTGCAAAGTCTTTGATTTTCCTCCCCACTCAGCTTGGATATTTCTCTTTCCCCGATGACCACCCTTCCTGAAAAACCAGAACCAGCCACTCTTCTCCGTGGCCTTTGTGTTTGTATTTATTTATTTATTTATTTATTTATTTATTTATTTATTGTATTTATTGTCTTGTATTTTTTTTTGTATTTGTTGTTTTCCTTTGTTTTGGAGCTAGGTGCATAGCAAATGTCACTGAATTTGATTGCCCAGAAATCCTATATGGGAGCTTTTAGTACGGTCCCTATTTCACAGACTGGAAACAGAAGCTCATAGAAGCCAAACATCTTTCCCAAGACCACACATCTATAAGTGCCGAACGCAGGATTCTATATGCAGCTTCCTGTCGTGCCAATCCCATTAGACTGGGTTGTCCTATGCGATTGGCTTTATGCTCTAAATGGTGAGTTCTCCGAGGACAGAGGTTGGATGTTACTGATTTATGGATTCTTAATGCATGGCCCAGTGCTTGGCTCAAAATTGTGAGCAATGTGTTGTTGTTGAATGTTTATAAGCAACCGAATCTTGTCTAACTTCTCCATATGTGGCATATGGGGAGAAAGTTGTGTCCTAGAGAAAAATCAGAGTCTTGGCTTTGAATAGAACTCCAGGAACCTGCCCCGGCTCTCTTGGAACAGAAGGAGAAATGGCTGCAGTGCTCTGAGCCTGGCCTGTAGTACAGTGCTGCCCCTTGTAGCTGTCTGATCACATGAAGGTACTCAACCTGTCTGTCTCAGGAGAGCCACTGCAAGTCTTATTATGAAGCTTGGGTTATACCTAAAATATGTGAATGTGGCTCTTACCTCTCCTTAAAAAGCCCTCCCTACCCCAGAAGCGCTCCTTCCTTCCTTGTTATCATTTCCCATCACCCCCTTTTATCTCTTTGGAAGGTCTTACCCACCGGAAGTTACCTTGTTCATTCATGTGACAGCTTTGTTATTCATGTCTTCTTAACCCACAATCAGAGTGTCAGCCCCAGGAAGGCAGGAGCCTCTGAGCCTGCTCCTGTTTATTACGTCCCCATGGCTGCAGCAGAGTGGGTTTTCAGTTAATATTAGTTGAATAAATGAATGAATTAATGAAGACCCAGAATATTACTGGGTGCAAAGGGGAGGCCGCTAAAAGTTAGATTTTATTTCAGATTTCAAAATCAAACGGAGACTTAAACGTTTCTTCATCTTTTGGGAGTGATTTCTCAAGTTAGAATCTGATAAAATCTAGTTTCATCCCCAGAAAATGAAGCAGAAAAAACTACCCTCAAATACACATAGGAAGGTATCGCTACCAATCTCAGTATTATGCACAGGGAGAGGTGGGTAGCAGGGTGGGACCTGAAAGGAAACACACCAAGACCTAGGTGCCTATTTGTTTGAATGACTTTGAGCCTTGCTGCACTGTGTGATTCCAATGTACTAATAAAAGAATAAAAAAGAATCCCAATTACACAAAGGAAAAAAAAATACACATACTCTAACCCACCTCCCAATTTTAAGACACTTTGCAGATTCCTTGAAATCCATCTATGAAGACCTTCTAAGGTATCATGGAAGCCAGGTTTCACCCCTCTCCTCTCCAGCATGCATGCTCAGTGCAGGTCACAACACGGAGTTCTAGTGCCAGGCTGTCTTACAGACTTCACCCCCTCATCTAGCCTGCCTATGTTACCGATGAGGTACAGGGGACATTAGAGATCTGCTCAAAGCTGTGCCAAGCACAAAGATCAGGGCTAGGAGGACAATCTGTAATAATTTAATTCCTGCTACCTTATGTGAGTTCCACGCCGATCTAGTTCATCGTTGTAGTTGTGTCAAATATTAGCACGGGGTTACTGATCACAGTCGATGTTAAACCCAGTGCCTTGAAGACTCACGTAAACACAAGTTCAGGAGCCTGAACAGGAGGGACTTGGCTTTGAGTAAAATAGAAGTCCATTGGGAATGTTGGACAGCTGACATTTATTGGACACATATCTTATAGAGGGCAACTTTTCAAGGGCTTTATGTGGATTAGTTTATGTGATCCTTAAAAAAACGCTATGAAGCCATGGCTGGATACTGTGCATCAGTAGTTTACATAGCCAATATTATGAAGAAAAAAAAGTTACCCCTTCGTTCCTACCTTTTTCACTTCCTCCCTTCCTTCCTTTCTTCCTCCTTCCTTCTTTCCTTCTTTGCGGTACCGGGGATTGAATTTAGGGACATACTACTTCTGAGCTACACCCCAGCTCTGTTTTATTTTCAATTTTGAAACAGCATCTAAGTTGCTGTGGGTCTCACTAATTTGTTGAGGCTGGCCTTGAACTCTTGGCCCTCCTGTCTCAGCCTCCTAAGTACTGGAATTACAAGCATGTGCTAGCATACCGTGCTTACAGCATATCATGATTAAAAATGAATATAAATGATGGAACTAATATTAGTAGCTTGTGTGAAATTGCCAATTGCTAGTTAAAATTAAGTCATTCTGATATATGATATGTTCATTGCTTATACTATGGCTTTCAAATGCAATATCTAAATTGCTGCAGTTGGAAGGAATTCTCAGTAAAGATTTTTCTCAGGAAATTTATGACCTTCATAGGTAAGCAATTTAGTTTGCATGACTTTTCTTATAATTTATTCTATTGTTTTATTTTTTGTAGCTTAGTGTTTTTTTTTCCTACCACTACCCAACAATTATAACAACAGAATATCTCTTTTGTGCAATAGCCCACAGAACAGGTGAATGGTCATAGATTTTACAGACATTTAAACGGAGACAGAGATTAAACCATATGCCAAATTCCATGGAGCTAGAGAAAGGTAGAGCCAGAACTGGAATCCAAACACTCTTATTCCAAATACAAATAATTCATCACACTCGATCAAATCTACAAAGAAAACATAAAGTTATATAAGGATTTATAGCACAGAAAGCTAGGAATTCTGGGAATATTAGTTGAACTCTTTAGGTCTCCATTTCCTCAGTTCTGAAGGGGGGATGATATTAGTAAAGGGTCCTATAAATGGCATGTTACACCCACACAATGTGTCTAGCACAGTGCCTTGAGACAAGGAAGGAACAATATGTGTTAGCCCTTAAAGAGAAGAGATTTGTTCCTAATCTCATGAAATTTGCAGATTTAATGATGGAACGCTAAATGCAGGCTCGCTACATCTCATGAAGCACAAGGAATTAGTTGTCTAATGAATGAACTGAGGGGGAAAGAGAGGCTCTCCTACTGGGAGTGTCCCGGTCTCTGGAAGGCCAAGTGATGAATGCCAGGGCACCACCCTCAGTGCAGGGGCTTGAACCAGATGGTAGCTAGGGTTCAGTACTGGGCTCCTCCTCTTCACAGAAGCCTAAGAACCCAGCCACAGAATCTGTATCATAGAGGAGCTGATGGCTTCTGGTGTCAACAAAGTGGAATAAACTGAGTATTTCAAAACCCTCGACAGAAGAAGTCTGACTGGCCACTTTCAAGTGTTTTATTTCATTTTATTCTCAAGAGGACACATGTGGGTAAGTCATAGGACCAGCCTCAGCCTCAGAAACTAAAGCTAGGCATTTAAAATATTTTAATAGAGCTGGGTATGGTGGTATATGCCTGTAATCGCAATACCTGGGGGGCTGAAAAAGGACGATCACAGGTTGGAGGACAACCTCAGCAACTTAGATTCTCTGCAGCCCAGTAAGACTCTGTTTCAAATAAAAAACTGAAATAAAAATAAATGGCTGGAGGTCTAACTCAGAGCAGCACACACACACACAAATACTGCAATGTATACTGTGTATACACACACACACACACACACACACACACACACATACTTACAAATCACCTCATTATTTGATTCTACTATGAAAAAGAAATAATTTCTGACCAAATAAGCCCAAATGATTTCTTTACTACTGGGCCTCTAGCAACACTTTTTCAATAGTCCCCTGCAATCTATCAAACCAAGAGAGCTACCCAGCATTCGGCTGCATGGCATTCCATCTTCAACATGATTTAAGATCTTAAGTTAATATTGTACAGGGAGTCTTGTATTGGCTTTCTCCCAAATCGCATCCAAACTGGAAATGCGTAGGTGGCTTCTTTTATTGGTGTCTTGAAGCCAAAACTCATTGGCAGAGAGAGAGAATCAAGGATGAGTTTGATAGTAAAGAAATCAGGACTGACTAGAAGAAGATAAATTACACTTAAAGGAAAAATATATGTCACCAAATAGAGTAAGATAGTCCTCTAAGCCTAGTCCTATAACATCCCTGTTTACCATTATTTTTTCTTTCTTTCTTTCTTTCTTTCTTTCTTTCTTTCTTTCTTTCTTTCTTTCTTCTTTCTTTCTTTTGGTGGTACTGGGGATAGAACCCTTCTACCTCTGGCCTATACTCCCAGACCATATATATATAACAGGGTCTCTTAAGCCAGCCTGGCTGGCTTTGAACCTGCGCAATCCTCTTGTCTCTGCCTCCCAAGCATGGGGATTACAAGCGTGCACCACCACGCCTGGCCTTTACCATTATATTCTAAGATAATTGGTTATTTATCCAATGCTCAGGGTTAATGGAGTGAGCAGCACGATGTTTTCCTTTGAGGTCATGCGGAGGAGTAACAATCAGACTATATATATATGTATGTGTATATGTATGTATTTATATGCAGCACTCCCAGGGAAAGATGGCATGCCTCAGGTTATATTGCTTACCTGAGGACAACTGTAAAGTCACATGACAAAGAAAAAGAAAAACGCTCATTTCCTTTTTATTTCTCAATATTTTTTCTGCTGAATTATCTGAAAACTATTGACAAAAAACCTGATAGGTGGGACAAGGCTTCCAGACATTCATCATGTTGAATTTGGAGGATAGTGATAGGAGGACACTGATATTTCTAGAGTATACCAAGACACCCAAGCACCGAGACCAAAACATAGACTCAGGTACAATTCCAAAGGCACAATGGAATTAAGTTTTATGGGATTTGTTTCATTTCTTCCTTTTTAAAAATATCCTTTATTGGTGTATCGTAATTATACATCATCATGAGTTTCCGAGTGATAGAAACACACATATACGTAGCACTTGGTGTGTTTTCCTCTGAATCTGACCCCGCTCCTCCCCATCTCTGTACATTTTACTGAGATTTGCACTGATAATTTCACATATGCATATAGCATTGTTTTAACCATTTCCTTTATCAAGCCTCCCTCCCTCTCCTTGTTCCACTCCCCAACCTCCTCCTCCATTCCACTGGAATCTCTTTATATGAAGCGTCTTTTGTTTTTCAATTTTTTCCCCCCAGATTCTACATACACGAGGAAACATAGGACCCTTCACTTTCTGAGACTGGCTCATATTAGTTAGCATAATATTGTCTATTTCCATCTTTTTTTCCTGCAAATGAAATAATTGTGTTTTCTTTACAACTGAGTAAAATTCCCTTGTAGGAGTAGACCACAGTTTTGTAACCCATTCATCTATTGATGGACCCCTAGTTCTGCAGTTCTCTTTTCTTGAATTTAGTGTCTCAGCATCTGGGGGATGGAACCAGGAATAAAGACTATGGGATTCTAGGAAGAATAAGAAGGCTCTTGTGACTTAAAACCAGATTCAAATGCTACTTGCAGCCCTCTGACCTCACAGAGAACTATTGAACCCTTCTGGACTTCAGGAGATTGCAACATTCTTTACATTGTAGAGTTTCACTGAAGCTAAAAAAAAAAAAAAAGGAATAAAAGAAAAATTACTTCTTTATGCTTCTGGTTATGTTGAGTTCTCAAATGGTAGCTCCCTCCAATCTTCTCAGGAGGAAAACTTAGGAGTGAGGGCTCTTGATCTTGCTCTGAATTGGGTTTTCTGACTCCAAACAACTGCAATATTAGGGAGCTGATTTGTTCACTGTGTTTCAGTCTTTTAGGCTGGATTCTATTTGCTTTGCATTGGCAGGGTAGGAAGGGCCATGCAACTTTTCTCAAATTAAAAACAAATGTTTTATGGTGGAGATTTTTAGATATGGCCAGAAGTAATCAGAATAATATAATAAACCTTTTTATCCCTGACGTACACAAAAAACATCACTCGATGGCCAATTCTGTCCTGTTGGCAGGTACTTTTCAACTTTGATGTAAGATTCCATTCATTAAGATATGTTATTTCCCTCATTCTTGTAAAATTAGAGATTTATAAATGACAACTTCAATAAATCAACTAAGTGAATGTCTACAGAAACCAAATTTTAAAACATAGAGGTGATTTCTCCAAACGTTTGTGTTTTGTAATTGACTTTTTTGAGAGGTCCTGAGGATTAAACCCAGGAATGGTTTAATCTGATCTGTAATTTTAATCTGATCTGTAATGGTTTACTCTGATCTGTAATTTCAGCCCTATTTTTTAAAATTATGAAACAGGGTCTTGCTAAGTTGCTGAGGCTAGCCTTGAACTTGCAATCTTCCTTCCTCAGCCTTCTAAGTACTGTGATTACAGGTAATTAATTTTTGAGCCCAAGATAACAGAAAAATGGGAGCCATAAATGGAGCAAGGAGTTGTGAACACTTACTTAATTCAGATATTTTTATTTAATAGCTGCATTACATGAATAAAAGGGACAACAAGATTACCTACCCACTTAACCAAATTGCTGCTAGAAACAACCAAGACAGTATCTGGGAAAGGCACACAATCTTTGGAAAGCTCTACTTCTATAAACATTGTTAATCACACCAAATAGTACTATAACAATAAACAGCAGTACACAGCCTAGGTTATTTGAAGCATATTTTTGCATAAGAATGCATTGTCTCAATGGACTCCAGGTATACATTACTCCAAAAGACACAGTCAAAACATTACCTCATATCCTTTCACGCTGTCCCCCAGAGCTTCAACGATCCCAGAACACTCAAATCCCGGCACCAGGGGAGTCTTGGGGGGGTTGTCAATATTCCCTTGTCGTACCATCAAGTCAAGGAAGTTCAAACCACTGTGAACAGCAAATGTGAAAATAAAAATTCAAAATGAGATGAACAAAACAAAACAACAACAAAATCCCTAGCCTATCTTTTTTTCTTTCCCATCTCCCCATCTTTCCTTTCTCTGCTCCTTTCTGTTGAAATGTCTTTAATAGTAATGCCACTTAGCCAGAGATCACTAATAATGCATAATCCAGTTTTCCCCATGCAGAGAACGGATGCTCTTCTGGTGGCGAAAACAGTTGCTATTTCAACTGGAATTCAAAAGACAGCCCCTTTGTTCTTCCTCGGAGTCTGTTTTCTCTGTTTTTAAAAAAACACATATTGACTACTCTGGTCATTAGACATTCTAGCACTTAATCAAGGGTTAAAAAAAAAAAGTGCTCGGAAGTGGTTATAAGTAGACACAGGGAAAGTAGCCAGACACAGAGGCTACCAGCCAATCTGTGGGAAAGAGAGAAAGAGAAAAGACCTAATTTAAAAGGTTGCAAGATAACCAACCATCTCTTCTCTATCATGACAAATGCTTAGGCCAGCGCCATGCATAAACAGCAGCCATTATAGTGACTATGAGCCAGAATGGGACCCTGTTATGTTCTTCACAGGGAAGAGAACTCCAAGAAGAGAGAGCAAAGGGATGGCCCAATTTACATGGGGACATCAGAGAGTTTCAAAAATATAAATTGTCCTGGGATGTGAGGTGTTATTGGGTATCTTCTCTTAATATGCTGCTTTTGAAATAAGAAATTTATTAAAATATATCAATGCCATCTCCATGGAAAGCCATGGACTTGATGTCAACGATGCTATCAATGCACAAAACAATCTTCTTTTCTTAGAATTACTCTCGAGGATAACATTTAATACCTATTTGCTAATCACATGGGGAAACATGTCCCATTGGACAAGCACTTTTTTCCATCAGATATGGTTCTAATGTTCTTCTTATTTTTGTAAGACATCATCTGAGAAAGACTTGGGTTATAGAAACAAAACTTCTGCCGGGAGTGGTGATACATGCTTGTAATCCCAGTACTTGGGAGGCTGAGACAGAAGGATCACATATTCATAGCCAGTCTTGGTATAGTGAGGCCCTCTGTATCTTAGTGAGATCCTGTTTCAAAATAAAGAATATAGGCTGGCGTGGTGGCGCACGCTTGTAATCCCCATGCTTGGGAGGCAGAGACAGGAGGATCAGGCAGGTTCAAAGCCAGACTTGCTGGCCTAAGAGACCCTGTTTCCAAATAAAAGAAATATAAAAAAAGGTCTGGGAGTGTAGCCTGGAGGTAGAAGGGTTTCCAGGAACCCCAGTACCACAAAAAAAAAAAAAAAGAAAAGAAAAGAAAAAAATAGCCAGGTGTGGTGGCGCATGCTTGTAATACCTGCGCATGTGAGGCAGAGAGAGGAGGATTGCACAGGTTCGAAGCCAGCCTTGCTAGCTTAAGAGACCCTGTTTCTAAATAAAAGTATAAGTAGGTCTGGGAGTGTAGCCTGGAGGTAGAAGGGTTTCCAGGAACCCCAGTACCACCAAAAATAAAAATAAAAAAATAAAAAATAAAGAATATTTAAAACTCATCAATCAGTCTCAAGGCCCAGTAGCATCTGGCCATAGCTTCTCTTCCAAGCAAGAAAACTTGAACAATATTTTTTTGGGGGGGAGGGAGATATTGAAGATTGGACCCAGGGCTGTCGCTGCACCCTCAGCCCTTTTGCCCTTTTTATTTTTGAACAACAAACATCTCTCTAAGTTGCTGAGGGTCTTGCTAAATGGCTGAGGCTGGCCTCAAGCCTGGGATTCTTCTGTGTCAGCCTTCCAAGAACTGGGATTACAAGCATGCTCACTGTATTGCTAAACTGAATAATTTTTATCACATCTTGTATACTTCTCCCCTGGCCTTTCAGGGGGCCAAGAAAGTACCAAAATCCCCTGACTTCACTCGGTGGTCTCAGCTACACAGAATGGATACAGACAAGAAGGATGACTTCCTTGAAGTGTCCATTCAACAACAACCACAACTTTCTCAAGGTCTTTTTGACCATGAATTTGGCAAGTTTCACATATTGTCCCAAATGGTGCACTTCTTAAGAATGCCCTCCTTAAAGGCAGCTGCAGGTCTCATATTTCTTTGTTTCCAGAGTGGCTGGCATGCAATTGGTCCAAAGTAATTCAGTAGCGTAGACACTAGAGTAACCTTTGCTGGATGAAGCACTAGCCATCGATATTCACAATGGTGTGGTTCTAGCTTGAGTACTAATCCTTTTTAAAAATCAGAGTAACTCATATATTTCTGAAATGTATGTGTTTGCTTCTAAATGTCCTACTTTGATAGTGAATAGTTATTTAAGTCATTTGTTGACCCAAATGTTCTCAATCAAAACAATATGCTTGGTAAGAGCTTAGGCAGAACCAGACACAATGGTGCATGTCTGTCATTCCAGTACTTGGGAGGCTGAAACAGGAGGATCACAGGTTTACATCCTGCCTCTGCAACCTAATAAGGTCCTTTAAATTAGGGAGGCCCTGTTTCAAAATAAAATAAAAGATAGGAGCTGGGCATGGTGGCGCACGCTTGTAATCCCCGCGCTTGGGAGGTGGAGACAGGAGGATCGCGCAGGTTCGAAGCCAGCTGCGCTGGCGTAAGAGACCCTGTTTCAAAAATATAAAATAGGTCTGGGAGTGTATCCCAGAGGTAGAAGGGCTTCCAGGAACCCCAGTACCACCAAAAATAAAAAATAAAAAAAATAAAATAAAAGATAGGGCTGGGGCTATAACTTGGAGGTAGAATGCTCCTGAGTTCAATCCCCAGTAAAACACACACACGCACACACTCACACACACTGGGGAGGCTTAAGCGCAAATTCCAATTTTACCTGAGCAAGTGAATTAGCTTCACATGCTTTCTTTTCACCATCTGTAAAGTAGAGGTTATGATGGGACTTACTACACAAGGCTTTTGTGAAAATTATTGCTGGGAATCACTTAAGCATGGCGCCAGGCATATAATCAGTATTCAACAATTGGTAGACTTCTTTTTTTCTTCCATTTTAAAAAAATTGGCACTGATAACTAAACTCAGGGATATTCTATCTTTGGGCTAAACCCCTAGCCCTTATTTTATTTTATTTTTTGTTTTTGTTCTTGAAACAGGGTCTTGATAACTTGTTGAGGCTGGTCATGAATCTGTGATTTTCCTGTCTCAGACTCCCAAGTACTGAGATTATGGGCATGTATCACTGCATCCAGCTAACTATACCTCTTCAGGAAGGAATGCAGGTCTGTGTGAGACATTTGAAGAAGACTCCCATTTAAACAAGAAATAACTGGGATGCTGGTGCATTCTTATAATCCCAATACTTGGGAGGCTGAGATAGAAGGATCGCAGGTTCAAGGCCAACGTTGGCTACTTAGTGAAGCCCTCTACAACTGAGACCCTGTTTCAAAATAAAAAAAAATAAGGCTTGGGTTGTAGCTCAGAGGTAGAATAATCCTGGGTTCAATCCCTAGTACCACAAAAAAAGAATAGAATAGAAATAGTTTCATATTTGATGTGGAAAAACTTCAGCTATCTATAAACCTCACTTCTATGAAAGGGTTCATTTTTCAACACAGCCAAATAAAGAAGGCATCGCTGTGTAACAGTCAAAGGAATTTCTACATCCCCAATCAAACACTCCATCTCATTCCAGGCATAGTTCAGCTTGCTGTGTTTTCCACTGTGTAAAAATGTATGATTTCCCCAGACCCTGGTGGAAAACTGCCAGCAGAGATGACTTGGTGGTCCTACAAATATAGTGACCCTCTGAAGAAAGATGCCATGGGCAGATCTAGAATGCTCTCTCAAGAGCTCATGTATTCATGTTCAGAGTTAAGCCATGAGGGTTGTAATCTAATTAGTAGATAAATTGATTGTAATAGATTCACTAGGTGGCAGTGTAGGCAGGTGGGCTTTGTCTGAAGAAGCTGGGTCCCTGAGGGTGTGGCCTTAGGGACTGTGTTTGTGTCTTTGAATCCCCTTGCTTGTTTGCCACTGTGATGTAAAAGCTGAGCCTTTATCCCTCTACCCCTCTTCCTGCTGCCATTTCCAGAGATCCAGAGACCTCAGCCTCACATAATCTGAACCCAGAATCTCTAAGAAATGCTAAGCAAATAAATCTTCTGTCCTCTAATTTGTGTGGTCAGTCTTTTTGAATGATGGCAGTGAGAATGTTGAGAGAATGGGTCCAGATGAGATGCTCATTACATGGTTCAGCAGGGCTGTCTTCAGCCACATCCAGCATGAACTGCACCTGAAGATTGGAAACTGACAGCCAGCCACTCATGTCTCCGTGATAAGGGTGAAGGCTGTGTCTATAAAGCCTCTGCTCCCATGTCTTCTGTAAGATACCATGTTTCTTTTGGGCCATGGCAAATGCCACTTATTTTCAGGAACCAGCTATATCTCAAGTGGCAAGGGACAGGCCAGTATTGTTTATTCCAACACAGAGCAGGTGAATACTCATGAATGGAGTATATTTTCCTATTGAATCAGGCCTGTTCAATGATATTGACCCATCCACTTTCTCCTTTCGTAGATACAGCTAACATTTACTCAAGACTTAACTTGTGGCAGGAACTGTGCTGAATAATCTTAAAATTGAACAATCATTGGTTATGTTTTATGTGTGTGTTGTACTAGGGATTGAATCCAGGGACATTTTATCTCTAAGCTACACTCCTAGTCCTTTTCTTTGTTTGCTTTAAAACAGGGTCTCACTAGATTACTGAGAGTCTCACTACTTGCTGAAGATGTCCTCAAACCTGTGATCCTCCTGTCTCAGCTTCCTAACTATGAACATTACAGATGTGTGCTACTTTGTCCAGACAAGAAAAAATGATTCTTAATCAATTCTAATCAATGGGTTATGAATTGTCATACTCATTTTTCAGATGAGAAAGTCTGAGATGCACATGGATTAAGTTGCTTGCCTATAGTCATATCTTAAGAAAATGTGAAAGTTAGAATTTGAATTCAGGCAGAATATACACTTGAACCTATAAAAAACATACTTTACCTCTTCTCAATGGGACCTTCTTCATCCAGTACACTGAGCAAAAGGGCACATCACAGGCTCATATTTATAACTCCTTATCGCTTCTCCTATTGACCACTGACTGTTCTCCAGGGGCGGGCCCTAGGCTGGAGGAGTGGCCATTCATAATCTAATCAGGAGATCATTTCCTAATATGAATAAATGAGCTGGTCCAAGAACTCCCCAAAGCTAGGAATTGTGACACACAAAGAGAGAACAATTTGGTTACAGAAAGGATGTTGGAAGATAAAACTGTGCTGGAGGGACGTTACTGAGCTTTGGAGAAAACTAAGTGAAAAGCCATTAGTAAGGGAATTAAAAGAAGAGAAAAAAAAGTGTAAAACCATCAATCCTACAACCTGAACTGAGAAAGGTTTTGCAGGTTTCCATTTCGGAATTATCTACAATGAGAAAGTCTGGTCTCTAGACTGGGCAAGGCCCCGCCCTGCAATGGCACCTGCTCTCTGAATTTCTTTTCTGTTTTTTTCACAGTTCACAGGTCTTTTTTTTTTTCAGTACTGAGGATTGAAACCAGAGTGTTCTGCCTCTGGTCTACACCCTCAGTCCTATTTTATTATTTTTTAAAATTTTGACACAGGGTCTTATTAAATTGTGAAGAGCCTCACTAAGTTCTGAGGATGGCTGCTAATTTGCAATCCTTCTTACTTAGCTTCCAAAGTACTGGGATTACAGCCATGTACCTCCAAGCCCAGCTCACAGGTCTTTATAATAGATTGTCTTTCCCTGAGTCACCTGTGTGGTCTCCATTCCAAGAGGCCAGAAATAAACCAAATTAAAACAAGTTCCATAATTGATCACTGCTAATACCCCATCTAGACAAATATTTCTATCATCTATCTATCATCTATCATCTTATTCTCTCTCCCTACTCCCATGTGAGAAAAGTAACACTGTTTAGAGATACTAAGATGATGATACATAGACAGTGAAACACAGAGATATAAACTTGGGTCTATCTCATGCTTTTATTTTTTTTACCACAGCAGAAAAACACATAGTTCTATAAAGCTGTGCATTTTCATGTTTATAGTCTCCAGTATTCTCTAAGATAATTTCAGTTTTACCTGGGAACTTTTGGCAAGTGGCAGTGACTATGTCTAATGACTCAGAAGCACATGGGGGTAATCTTCATATCTCTCCCTTCCTTTATCTTTATATAGCTCTTAAGCATTTGAGATCATTGCAAAAAATAGTGTTGGAAAGTACTTGACATAATGTTCTGCTAGGTAATCTTGTTTTTCTCAAAGACTGGTATAATTTTAGTAAATACAATATGACTATTTTATTTTTCCTCTGTCACTAAGTTATTAGTCAGAGGCTAGGTGTTAAGGGTTATTATTGAAGACAAAGAGTAAAGATGGAGGTTTGAGAAAGGGACTCTAAATTCACACCTGTAATCCCAGTACTTGGAAGGCTGAGACATGAAGATCGCATGTTCAAGGCCAGCCTCAGTAACTCAGTATGACCCTGTTTCAAAATAAAAGGGTGGGGGGGGGGCTAGGGGTATATCTTGAAAGGTGCAATGCCCCTGGGCTCAATTCCCAGTACCACATAAAAAAAGATAAAAAATAAAGAAAGGAATCGCAAACACAAAAATCTCAAAATATGTGAAAGTATATATAGGAAATTTGGGGAACAGTCCTTTTAATAAATAACACTTTCTTATATTTGCATAGCCCAGCACAGTTTAAAATGTGCTTTCATACAAATGTCATGTAACTCTGCAACAATCCCAGAGAAGAAAAAAAAGTGCAGATATTCTTATTCCCATTACATAGACATGCACATTAAGACCCACAGAAGAAATCTGACTTGGCAAAGGCAAAGTCACACTAAAGCTGAGACTCAAAGGCGCCATGCTTAATAGTGCATCCCATGACATCATAAAATCCCAAATGCAAGGAAGTCAAATGTTACAAAAAAACCAATATTTTAGGATGCAGAGGCATGAAGACTAAGATGAAGTGGAGAACGAATTAGATGTAGGTACATGGATTTCAGTGTCTGCGTGACCATCTGTCAGCTTGGACCTTGGCTGGGTCTCTAAGCCCTCCTCCACTCTCCTTCTCTGTTTGTTTGACAGTCCTTTATTCTATGGGCTTAAAATAGTATCAGAATGAAAGTGTAGGAAGAGAGGGAGGGATGCTTGGTGACTTGTATAAAGACACTCGCGTGGATGCTTGGACTCTATGCCAAAGCCCCAAGCTGGCCTTGGTCTCACAGGAGATGTGTAGCTGTCTTTATCGTGTGTGATGACAAAATCAACAGACATCGCTTCCATGGTGACCAGACTACCTGTAAGGCACTGAAGGCATGGGCCATTTAAAACTCTACTTTCTACAGAAGGAAAGTGGAGCTGAGAGAAGATAAAATAGCCTTTCCAAGGCTATATTATAGGTACCAGAACTGAGACTACGAGCCCTTTTTATATGACTTTTGGCTTGAACTTTTGACTGTGGGGCACTCATTCTATTATCTATAAACCTTAGCACAATGGTATGTGTATTCTTTTCCCCCAAAGCTTGTCATTTCTTGGTATGCTAATAATCTCCAGTAAAGACACATTATTTCTTAAAAGATAGCACTAAGTGACTGACAATCCAACCAGCCCAGCTATACTTTATTAACTTTCCAGCCTGAGATGCAATGTGGACCAAAGTAGATTACCAAAGAGGAGGTGGGTTCCTGTAGAGGAGGTCCCTTGTCTTTTCTTCTCCCAGGGAAAGGAAGATAGGGGATGACCTAATGAGGGATTTGAGGGCTCTTGCTATTCTGTTCTTTGATCAGTTATCAATAACCTCAGCAGTGACCATTGGAATCCAAATATCAGATCATTTCACAAACACTACGATGAAAACCTCCCTCTTCCTACAACCTAACTTTCTATAGACACAGGTCAATAAAACCCCATCATATGTGTGGATGTTACAGAAATCCCATCTTGCCCCATCATTGACCCAATTAAGAAGCAGATTGCCATAGGAAAAAAAAAAAAACCTTCATAAACCCATTGTTTCACTTGAAGAAAGAAATACTGCTGAGTACATCATTTATAAAAACAGAAAAAAAAAACATCTCTCAAATCTCAGCCCCAGGACTGGTCTAAAAGACTCAGTGTCTTGGTCAGAATTCTCACTGCTCTAATCCAAAACGACTGGCCACGCAAATCAAAGGAGGAAAGATTTATTTGCTCACGGTTTCTTGGAGATTCTGGGCTCATTCTATGTGAGGCCAGGGTCTGAAGGTCAGAGCATGGCGGCAGGAGTAAGTAGAGAGAGGGAGAGAGCAAGGGCTCTGCTCTCACATCATGGAGTCCAGAAGCAAAAAGAGCCAGCAAGCAAGGGGATTCGAATATACAAGCACAGTCCCTAAGACCACACACCCCAGGGATCCACCTTCTCCAGCAACACCCAACCAGCTGAGGTTGCCACTCAGATAAAACCATCACAATGGATTTGTCTATTGATGAGATTTCAATACTCATGACCCAGTTACATCATCTCCCAATACCAATTTATGAACTCCTCGGGGGACATTCTGTATGTAACTGTAACACCCTGTGTAGTATAGAAACTGGTTGTGTTTCTTTATTTGTATTGGCTGTTTAGATTCTCTGAGCTGAATTTTTAGTATTAATTCTCTACATTATCTTAAGTCTCAACTTCATTACAACTTCAGAATGCTCTGAAATTTCCATTGCAAGACATTTGATGTTTGGTTACAGTGATTTCCAAATGTAACCATGTGCCAGAATTCCCAAAAGGGCTTGTTAAAACCCAAAATGTCAATATCTTCTCCTGAATTCCTGACTTAGTGGGTTGGAGGTGATGTCCAAGGTTTTGCATTTCTTTTTCTTTATTTTTTTTTGTTTTGTTTGGTACTGGGGTTCCTGGAAACCCTTCTACCTCCGGGCTACACTCCCAGAACTATTTTATACTTTTTTATTTTTGGAAACAGGGTCTTTTAAGCCAGCGCAGCTGACTTTGAACCTGCGAGATCCTCCTGTCTCCGCCTCCCAAGCGCAGGGATTACAAGCTTGCGCTACCACGCCCAGCAAGGTTTTGCATTTCTAACATGTTTTTAGGTGATGGCAGCTACTGATCTGGGGACCACACTTAGAGAATCGCTGATCTGTCATTTCTTTATAAGCTCATTCAAGTCTGTTTGGAATGAGATAGGGTAAAAAAAATTAATAGATGATCATTAGATAGACATGAGAATGAAAAGCTCCCTGATTGTCCTCTAGGGCAGTTGAAATTTTTTTTTGATTCTGGTCCAGAAGAGCATAGTTATTCTTGCTAAATATGTATTATTAAATTGGGTTTATCATCCCAATTGGTCTATCCTTTCTTGGCTCCTAATTCTTTTATTTAAAAAATTGGTTCTGCTTCCTGGATTTGTGTTCTCCAAAAATGTGGTCAGCAGGACACGGAGTTCTCTTTCCACATTGCTGATTAAAAAAGCAAACATTGGTGAATAGGCTGCCACATCCCTGGTTCCTAAGGATGTTTATGAAAACTGTGAAAGATATCATGGAAGAAATTTAAAATCTAATAGCTGGTATCTGAAATTTCTTCCAATCATGAGCTTTGAGTTTCTATTTCTTTGATTCAACTTAATAGAATTATTATTCTCTGAAATATCCCCAAGACATTTTGTTATGCTTGTGTAATAAGTATTCAATAAAGACCGTGCCGTCTCACTCTTAGTGGGTGATGATAGTCAATTCCCTCCCCCACAGTAGTAATTACGGAGCAGAGGGGGTGCATCTTGAACCTTGAGTACAATCACTTACTCATTTTGGGGATGCATCAGCAAGATCATCCTGGTGATATTTTTTCCTAATTATGCATATCCTGGCCCCAACTCTGAGCATCTCGTTACCCCAGACTCTCATTCTAATTTCCATAAAGGTGCAAAAGACTAATAGCCTGATCAACTGTTCCCATGAATGGGGAATGTTTAAGAAGGAATACATGCTTTCTGAAAGAGCTTCCCCATAGGGAATTGTGAGTTTTAGAAGAGCCCCCCAAAATGAAAAAACTCTGAACACCACTCCCCATCAGATTTTTCTGATGATGGTGCACAAAAAGAAAATAAATCAATGTGTGGCCAGCATTCACTTATAAGGTGTTTACTATGTATCAGGCATGGTGCTAAGTGCTTTGTATCCATGATATCATTTAATTTTTACAACACCCATAAACTACGCTGAGACAAACAATATTATCCCCATTTTACAGAGAATAAAATTGAGGTTTACAAAGCCACTGCGTGATGTGACCAGTGTGAATTCAGAGCCTTGCTCTTCACCAATGTGTTTTGCTTTCCTTTCTAAAAGCCATCACTCAGTTTTCCCAGTAACAAAGATTGGACAATTCTACTCAATTGAAACCTTGAGCACTTGCTGTATACCAAGCAGTATACTAGGTTCTGTATACCCCAAATTAACATATTTTCATGGGGAAAGAGAAGCATAGGAGCTGGTTACAATTTAATACATGTGATGAACACATTTATAAGGTTAGTGTGGCGACCTGGCCAATAGGTGATGTGCTAAGATACAATACAACCATGAAGTGAAAACATTAACCTCCAGGAAGATTTTCCCCAAAGAATCTAGTGGCCCTCTGCAATCACCAAAGCTCAGTTTAAATCCTTCTCTCTGACTTTCTGGCCCCACTTCAAGTGGGTTGCTTGAAAATCTCACAGTTTAGAATAGTAACCTCACTCTACAGGGTGTTGGTGTGAATGGAGTGTGACAATATATGTAAAATAGAATACCTTGCACACCACAAGCGTTCAATAATAAGTATGAAATGCTGTCATCACCATCACCATCATTACACAAAGAAGGTGCTTAGAGTCTTGTGCCTTGGGAAATAGACTCCGAGACTGAAATTTGCATGCAGGGTTGAAAGGGAATTTTCTAGGAAATGATCCCAGATTGATATGAATGATTAAACAAAGGGAGAAGCTGAACTCTACTAGTAAAGAGGTCTCAGTTCATTCATGGGAACTTCCAGAGCCAATGTGGTCTCTTGAACAATTCTGAACCAAAGCAAGGGAACTGGCTTAGATCCCTACATCAACTAGTTATGGGTTGAGGACTATCCTCAGGGAGGGGAATATAATCTTGGGAAAGGAGGCTTGCTCCAGCTGAGGGTGGTCCCTCAGGAAAGGACAAGTGGTGAGCGGTCAGCAACCATCACTCCCAGTAGCTGGAGGAATGAGTACCAAGGTCCTAACATAATGCTCTGGGTTGTGGTCACAACATCCACTACCTTACAAGGGGTGGTGTGGACTCCCCTTCCAGGGTCTTATTCCCTCATGGTTATAGACAACCATATATACTCACGATGAGTATTTATATCCTTTGCAAGACAGTTCTTGGAGAGGAATGATATAGTAGTTCTCAAAACTGATGGTGCAAAGGCAAGAAAAAGAGCAAGATCTTAGTTGGGGACCAGAAAGAATGAGAGGAAAGAAAAATGGAAAAATTAAACAGCTCAAAGACCTGGGCATGGTGGTGCACGCCTGCAATCCCAGTACTTGGGAGGCTAAGATAGGAGGATCACAAGTTCTAGGACAGACTCAGCAATATAGCCAGACTTTTAACAACCTAGCAAGACTCTGTTTCAAAACAAAAATAAAAAAGTACTTGGGTTTAGGTTGGAGGTAAAATGCTCTGGTTTCAATTCCTAGTACCCTCCAAAATAAAACAAACACAAAGCCCAAAGAGTCAAGAAAAAGGGTAGAGACTGAGAAAAGAGGAAACAGAAAAGGGCCAGCAGGCAGATGAACTACAAAACACATGTAAGGTTAGGGTACTACTTGGAGATCTGTGAAAATTTATAGTTCAGGGTTTTCTATATGTCTTTGGGAAACTGATGTCACAGAACACTGGAGGAGACTGGGCATCCGAGAAAACAATGTCAAATTCCAAGTGGGAAGTTTTCACCAGCCCTCCACCTGGTGCACATTAACAATCTATAATAGTTTGGATTCAGGATGTTCCCCTTAGCCCTTATGGAAACTAGGCAGCCATATTGGAGGTGGGACTTGGCTGCCAAGGAGGGCTTCTTGTGGTCTTGAGGATTATATAAGATTCTCATTTATTCTCCTCTCTCCCTCTCTCTCTCTCCCTCTCCTCTCCTCTCCTCTCCTCTCCTCTCCCCTCCCCTCCCCTCCCCTCCCCTCCCCTCCCCTCCCCTTCTCTCTCTCTCTCTCTCTCTCTCTCTCTCTCTCTCTCTCTCTCTCTCTCTCTCTCTCTTCCAGTCTCTATGACATGAGAACAGAGAGAAATTTGTACTCTCTCTCTTTGTGTTTCCCATATCCATCCCCTGAGCTTTGTAGACCTGGTTATTTATGGAGTAAACCTCTGAAATCTCTAAAACTGTAAACAAATCAATCTTCCTTCCTCTAAGTTGTGTGGCCAGTTGTTTTGAATTACATCTGTGAGAATGCTAAGCAAAATATGTTCACAGCATCCCATCTGTGGCAGACTCTCCCAGCCCTGGGAAGTACCAGGTAGAACTAATGTGAGACTTTGACCAAGCAAGGGCGGCAAAGGAAGGCAAGCCTTTCTTTATTCTGATCTTGTCTTTCTGATAATACATTCATCAAAGCACTTAACTCCAATCCACATGGGTAAAAGAAGCAGCTGTTGATTCATTTCCTCATCTCCCTGAGAACTGTAGTTTTCATTTCTGATTCTTAATTTCAACTGATAACTTGAAAATGCCAAGAAAAATAGGCATTGATTGATCTCGTAAAAACTTAATCACAATTTTTTTTCTTTTGCTTTCTTGGTTTTTTACAAGCACTCGTTTCACTATCTTGAGACAAGGGGACAATCTGCTCTTGGAGGAAAACGTTCAATGTCCAAAATCAAAGACACCTTTTACGCTAATCTCATATGGTATCTTATTTGAAGGCAGCCAGAATTATCCTGGATGGATAGTAGGCTAGAAAGTTACCTGTTTCCAACCAAAGCGTAAAAAGAGTGTGTTATAGATGTCTTTCTTCTCCTCTTGGACCATGTTATTTGGACTCCAAGTAATGCTGTCTATCCTCTTTAACCACTAATTTTATATAAACAACCCTGCAAACATGTGAGACATAAAATTCTCTGGCCCATTCAATGTTTTGGTCGTAATCAACCACTTTCCTTATTAAGTAAATAATGCTGGTTTTGCCCCCCCCCATCACTTTCTCCATGGCATACAGAGAGTCATGAGGGCTATAGAACTCTGGATATAGTTATATAAGTCCTTCATCACTGCTGGGTCTGAGAAAGGAAATAGATTCAGATTTATGTCCAAATTAGTATTCAAGACACACTTCAGTAGTATTTCTAACACAGAACAAAATAGCCACGGAGATATATTTAGAATGTAAATATCTTGAGCCAGTTTTCAACGGAAACAGAAAAGCATGGTACAGATGGGTCCACACAAGTTCTCCTCAATGCCAAAACTAATCTTTTTGATTTGGGAATGTAGAGTTATTTTTCTACTGTTAGCCACTCCTGGAGATGCAGGAGGAGGTATTTACTCCCATGATTATGCTTGAAAAGGTTAACCTGTCTATGCTCCCTGCTGGAGGCTGAAAGAAGCATCAACTTCAAGTGGGTGCTGAATAGTGATTGGTTGTATAGAACATTTGGTTTTATCCAATTTAAATTCAACAGACCTTCTGTGTTTTGAGGCTTGGCTTGGCAATAATATTACAACAGTGACAATGACATCTGTGCTTCCCAGGAGTTCAGAGATCAGCAAATAAATAACCACAGAGTGTGAGGACCCACAAGGGAGGCTATATAAGGGTCACAGCTCGTAGAGAAAGGGTCATTCTTAAATCCCTCTACTGGGAGCAGGTACTTCACACAGGAACAAATTACTTAGAAATGGGGGTGTGCCCTTTGCTCCCATTCCCCAATCTTTCCAGCCCCAACCCTCCTCTTCACAGAGGGTAAAAGACAGCACAGAGTGACCATGACTGATGTCTCCCCAGAGCCACAAAGGGGGTATGGAAAAAGAGTCCATCTTAGCTGTGACATACTAATAAAAATAATGCTGAATAAAATAGTTGATTCAATCAAAAATAAAGGGGAAGGAATAAAGATTACTATTCAGTAGAATATCTCATGAGATGGATATGTTATGTATCTGTGCTATCCAGTATGGTGGCCACAGGCCACAGGTGGTCATCAAACACCTGAAATGTGATTAGTGTGATGGATAAACTGAATAATAAATGTTGATTAATTGATATTTAAGTTAACTAGCATAAGAAGGAGAACAACAGAATCGCTTTCTTACTGTCTTGCTAGACTATAAGCAACCCTAAAAATCTGCCTTAACATGTACAAGGCTTAGCATGGGTGCATCAAAGGCTGCCAAACCGATTCAGTAGAGAAAATACCTGGGAGTAATTTGAGCTCTTTATTTCCTTTTCTTTACTGAATCAATTCTCTCTCAGTCCTACATAGTTGGAAGCCTCATTGTGTGCACTGGTGTAATGATGAGGGGAACAGAGAAGATCAAAGACCTGCTTGATTGATGTGCTTTGGACGGAGTAAAGATTTCCTCCTGGATGGTATAAACAAACAAACAAACAAACAAACAAATAAATGTATGTCAAAAGTGAAGACAAGCGATTGCAAGGACAGGGTTTGAAAAGTCTGAGAGTGTTTGGAGAGAGCCTGGAAGAAAACAGTATCTTGGAGATCTTTTTTCTGTAGCCCAAATGAATGCAGCTTTCACATTTTCTACCGGACTCCATGGTTTAACCACGCATTTGAATTCTTTGGGGATGTGGGTGTCTATTCAAGGGTGGACAAGCCCAGCTCTCTTAGGGAAGCAAAAGAAAAGATGAGGGGAAAGAGTCCAAGAGAGAAAGAGAGGAACGGAGTTTGACTTCGGTGCTGCTGGTAGGCAACAGAGATGTTGAGGCTCAAAGAGAGAGAGAGGGCGAGAAGCACCTTTGCTATTTATTTCCTATGAAGTAGAACTCCCAGAGGCATAGACTGCCTCTCTGGGCTCAGAGAAGGTCCCCGAAATTGAAAGCATTATTTTAGGAAGGTAGGCACATTGATGGCTGCTATGAATCCCTGATTCAGGCTGGAAAATGCTGTCAGTTTATTAAGGAGTCCCCAGCCAGGACAATTGTAATGGCTCTAAATGGGAGGATAAAGAGAATCCAATGACCAAGTCACTCATACCAATCATGGGAATGGTGGGTTTAATAGCTCCCTGTTAGCTGACTGAACTAGGTAGAACATACATAAATGGAAAAAAATTCTGAGTTTAGATCAAGGTTTCTTTGTTTTTATTTTTATTTATTTTTAAGGAATCTCTGTAACTTGATAGTCTGTTCAAAGCATTGGGAGGAGAAAGTGTGTCTATGGAATGTAGAGTGTGAAGGTTTCATCAAAGTTCACTGGGACCACTGGACTCATCACCTGGTCTGGGGGCTCTGTATCTATGAAGAACACCTATGTCTTCTGGGAACCACAAATTTTCACCATAAAGGAAAAGTGAATTGGGCAATATCAGCTGGATGGAAGAATCTATGGAAAGCTGGTCGTGGTGGTACATGACTGTAATCCCAGCACTTGGGAAACTGAGACAGGACAATCAGATGTTTGAGGATAGTCTCAGCAACTTAGTGAGATCTGTTTCAAACTAAAAATAAAATAAGGCTAGGGTTATGTCTGAGAGGTAGAGTACCCTGGATTCAACCCCCCAGTACTAAAAAAAGTCTATGGCATTTTAGGAGAAACTAGATATATTACGTTTTTAGTGTATGATTTATACCATATTATTTAAATATGGTATTTGAATAAATTCTTATTCACTGTGTGATCTTCAGTTCTCTCTCTCTCTCTGTCTCTCTCTTTATCTCTCTCTCTCTCTCTATCTATCTCTGTGTGTGTCTCCTCTCATCTCTCTTGTCTCTCCATCTGTAAACTGTTGGTCATCACAGAGATGCTCTTGGCACACTTAGCATCCTGTCTGCAGCACATAAACAGTACTAAGGGCTCTGATGACAATGGTAGAAAGTTGATGTTAGTACTGGCGATTAAACCTGGAGGAGTACTTTACCAATGAGCTATCCTTTTACTTTTCATTTTGAGACTAAGTTGACAAGAACATTCTGCCTTAGCCTTCCAACTAGTTGGGATTATAGGTTCCACAAGACCTTGGACTTTTGAATGTGGCATCTGCCACCACTCAGGCCACCTTTCCCCTGTTGGGGGTTGTGTCTGGGATGAGGCTGAAAGACAGGCAGGAAAAGAGTGAAGGTCTCTCCTCTGTGTTGTTTTGTGGTGCCTGGGTTTGAACCCAGGGCTTCAGGCATGCAAGGCAAGTGTTCTACCACTGAGCTACATCCCCAGCCCTCAGCTCTGTGTTTTATTCACTATGTGATCTCTCTTCCTCTCTCTCTCCTCTCCCTCTCCCTCTCTCCCTCTCTCCCTCTCTCCCTCTTCATTTCTCTCATCTTTCCATCTGTAAATTGTTGGTCATCACAGGGATGCTGATGGAACATTTCGCATCCTGTCTGTGGCACATAAACAGTACTAAGTAAGGGCTCTGGTGACAATGATATTTTAGGACTATCCTTATGTTAGCCACAGACAGTAAAAGCCCGACTCAACCCTGAGTAGTGAAGAAATAGGGACAGATTCTGGGGAACCTCAGTGACTAATAGTGGGAGCAGAACAGGGGCATAAGAAAGGGTCAGAATCAGTGAGGAGACAGAAGAACTGTGTCTGAGTACTCATGTGACATCTCCTAGGAAACTCTTCCAGCTAGCTAGAGAGTGAAGGTTGGGCAGGGGGGCAGAGAAGCTGATGCTGACAAAAACGAGTAGGGAGAGAGTCATGGAAATACTGCTTGGCTTAAAAGGTTGTTACAGCATCTAAGCTGGATATGCTCCAGGTCCCCAGGTACACACGCATTGCGGTAGTGCTGGAGTGAGTGCCCTTGGAATAACAGTCATCAGAAGCAGCAGGTGGGTCCTCTCTGAGAGCCCTGGCCCCCAGCGCTTGATGGAGCCACATGTCGAGGAGGAGAGAATTACAGAGCATGTTGAGAATCAGAATCAGAGAGCCACGTTCCTCAGCCTTGGGAAAGTAGTTATCAGGGAACACAAAGAGCAAATGTGAGTGTCTGCTTCCAGGAAACAGGTTGTGTTTAAGAGAAGTAAAACTCCCTCAAAACATTTTTCCTTTGGTATTCTTCAAAGTTCTCGCTCAGAGTCCTGGAAGCTGGGGTCTGGGGAGAGATTTAATTTTCTTGTTGGGGACAAAATGCTAGAGAGAGATTGAGGTTTTTTTTTTTTTTAAGAAAAAAGATGAGATAATGGAGGAAGGGCTGAGGAACACTCACTGGAATGGTTATGTTAGGGAGGTCGTATTTACTATTGGTAGAAAGCTGGCAATACATTTACTCATCCTACCAGCACTTATTGAAGGCTTACTCTTAAACCAAGCACCATGCTTGGCATTCAACAGTTCAATGATAAAAGAGAAGGTCCCTGGAATTTTCAAGATCACCTGAGATTTAAAACACAATGGGCCTTGATGGTGAAAATATTATCTATGTTATTTAATGGAATTCAATAATTTTGTCCAGAGAAATGTAAAATCATAAGATAGGAAATGAGGCTTCTCTGGTCCCCTCTTTTCATCCTGTGCTTTTTCTGGGCAAAGAAGAGGCACTTATGTATGATGGTACCACTGTGATCAACCCCGTGTATTTCTTATCTATCTTCTGGTCACCACCTTTTATTAATCTTTTAATTTTAGAGTATCTACTCCCTCCTTTTTTCACAACACACACATGTACACACATGTACACACACACACACACGCACACACACACGCATGCATGCATGCACACACACTCTGTGTAGTCCCAGTGGGCTATCAATCATGACTGACTAATTTTTAGGCCAAAGTAAGTGTTAGAAGATAGGGACATGTTCACTCTTAGCTCTTCCTTTCCTTGGTGTGGGGGGTGATGGTGGGGGAGGTGAATCTCCAGAGGTTGGTAGGTGATTCGCAAAGGACCAATTAGATTCCTTCCTTGATGTAAGAAAACTGAGATTAAAACAGTTTTGTTTTTGTATGGAGGCTTGCTGTAATTTGCACAGGGCAGCTGGAGCTAAAGTCTCAAGAAGGGAGCTCCTTGCAGTGTGAACATGTGAGGAAACTCAGGAGAAGAGAGAGGATGAAAAATGGAAGGCAAAGGGGGGGGGTCGGGGGAGGACCTGCAAATCCAAGGGCAAAACCATCGTGATGGACAGCATGACTGAAATAAAAAGGAGAGAAGCCAGGGAGGGATGGGGTGGTCTTTCCTGCGCTTGGCCCAGTTCCTGGCACAGGTAGAAGCACATTACACCTTGGTTCCCTTTTCTTTGCTCTTCCTTCAGAAATTAATTTTGTTTCTTGAATCTGTCATAGCATGGGGGTACCTCTGCCCTGTGGCTAATTGTTATATGAGGGCATTGTACTGTTTGGGGTAGACATGTGGAATTGGAATGGAGGATTCCATTTAAAATATTTTTTTTTATCAAATATGGGAAGGCTTTTTACCCGAATATGGGTAGACTTTTTTCATTTCTCCACCTATAATGTCCATCGAACACAAAGCATATGACACCGACTTCATTCATTCCACCAATATTAAGTATGTCCTGGTCATTGCATCTATTTTTATCCTTAAAATATTGTTACCCCATAGATACTATTATTATACCCATGTGGCAATAAGCAAACTGAGGTTTTAAAGGACTAAATTATTTTCCCAAAGTCACTTAGGTTGCTAAAACAATGAGAGCCAGGGTTCGATTCTAGATGTGTTTCACTTCAAACATGAACTGTTTTTTACCAAAGAGCTCCCATACAGTTTGGGTGTATAGTCTCAGCATCATTCAAAGAAATTTAGCATTATCATTCTGTGTACAGAAGATAATGGTCCTCCTTGAGCTCCGGGGACCACAGCCACTTAGAGAAATCAAGGATAGCAAGACCCACTGCTTTAGCTTGCCAAGGGGGTTCTGACGGGGAAAGCACAGCTTCACATGCCCCTGGCTCCTAGGCAGTGCTGGGGATGAGGCTGAGCCATCCGTGGTGGGGGTGGGGGTGGGGCTCACGGGCAAGATATTGAAGATTGGAGCTGACTGCCTGTTCTTAAGAAGAAAATATCATATTCAAAGATGAAACAGTTCCTTTCTCTGGAGCATCTATTTTGTCTCCTGGGCCATCAAACATAAAAATTCTCTTATTTTAATACCATGGCTCCAGCCGGCTTCCTGTATGAGATCACACACAGAGGAATCAAACTAATTTGAGATTACATGCCTGCTGCCCTTTCCTGTGAAGAGTCTCTTCTGGCTTCTAATTAAACTTTTTCTCCTATGACAAATGCCAAGATGTCGAAAAAGAATTTATCTTGGGAAGGAGACACTCCAGGGAATCGGGATAGTGGGGGGTGCTATTCCTCCACGCCTGAAAGGGTTTTGTCTTCTGTGTTGAATGTCAGTGAGGTGCCCAGAGGTCATGGGGTTTGATACTTTGGAATGAGAGAAAGTCAGGTTCCCAGGTTGCCTATGCATACCCAGGTATCAGGGCAGTCATTGGTGCGGCCACTGAGTGAGCAGCCCCAGTCTCTTCTCAACCCTGGGAATAAGACTCACTCAAAGCCAGTACCCTGGTCCCTGCTGCCAATGGAGTCTGCAGGGAGAACTCAAAACCAAAACTGCCTATCTGGGTCTTGGCTCTGTCTTTTACAGCCCGAGTGACTTAGGAAAGAAAATGACCTTTAGTGAGGGCTCCCTATGCACAAGGTACAGTCAGGACTTTCTCAGACTCTCAGCTAGTCTTAAAACAGAACTTAAAATTGGACATTAAGCTGGTTATGGTGGTGCAGGGCTGCAATCCCAGTACTTGAGAGGGTGAGACAGGAAGATCGCAGGTCCGAGGTTAGCCTCAGCAATGAAGTGAGAGCCCCTTAGCATCTTAGCAAGATCCTGTTTCAAAACCAAAAAAATAAAAGAGAGCTGGGCGTGTGGTTTGGAGGTAGAATGCTTTGGGGTTCAATCCCCAGAACAAAAAAACTAAATAAAAATACAGCAAAGGGGTGGTTCCAAAGCAAGTGGTGATTGGGAAGTGCCAATGATCACAGCCACCGTGAGGTACTCAGGGTCTGGACCCAAACCTCTTGTAATTTCTCATTTTCTCCACTTAATCTCTGAGCCCCAGTTTCTTTTCCTAGAAAATATGGGTGATAGTTTGTGTGTTGCTGACCTCACAGGGTGTGAGGATGGAGGATGGATGCAAAGCTGATGTGCACAGCAGGTGTGTCTCTGCAGAGATGCTGCGGGTGGAGGAGGGTGGGGTGGGCGTGACTGTCAGTCATCCTTGCCTTCACCCGTCACCAGCCACCTGCCATTGGTGTCTGATGAGGACGTAGACAATTAAAATCTGGCTGCTGTTTGTGGAAAACTACTCTATGTCAGGTGTTTTCCAAGGTTTTTATCTCCATGTTCTATGGCAAAGTGAGGCATAGGAGTGCTAAGCAACTCACCAAGACACACAGGGTCAATAAAAGGCAAAGTGAAAATTTAACCGGGGGCTGCCTGAAACCAAAGCCCAGTGCTTTACCAAGGGTAGTCAGCTCCCTATCGACCTTCACTTACTTTTCTACCAAAGCAGGCTGGCCAACCCTCTCTGGGGATCCTTTCTAAAAGCTGAATGAACTTTTTCTAAATGGACACATCCACCATTATTCCTGCATGCACTTGCCTTTGCTATCAGGTTAGGTTTTTCTTTCCTTTTTTTTTTTTTTTTTTGTGGTACTGGGGATAGAACCCAGGGGCATTCTACCTCCGAGATACACCCCCAACCCTATTTTTCATTCTTTATTTTGAAACAGGGTCTCACTGAATTGCAAAGGGACTCACTAAGTAGTAGCTGAGGCTGTCTTTAAACCATGATCCTCCTGTCTCAACCTCATAAATGCTGGGATTACAAGTGTGCAACACCATACCCAGCTTCAGGTTAGATTGATTGATTGATTGATTGATTGATTGATTGATTTTGGCAGTACTGGTGTTCCTGGAAGCCTTTCTACCTCCGGGCTACACTCCCAGACCTATTTTATATTTTTATTTGGAAACAGGGTTTCTTAAGCCAGCGCGGCGCGATCCTCTTGTCTCCGCCTCCCAAGCGTGGGGATTACAAGGGTGCGCCACCACGCCCGGCTTCAGGTTAGTTTTAAGTCTATAACTTTCACGCCTTCCTCACCCTCCAGGAGTTTGAATCCTGGGGACATAACTCCTATGAAAAAGTAATCAGGATAATAGCCACATTAGTAATTTCTTAGCAAATCACAGTGTTCTAAATGGCATCGTGAAGCGATTTGCAATTTACTTCATTTTTATTTTATTGAAATTATTTCCACTTGGATGAATCCCATGCCACATAAAATATTATTACAGAAAATTTTAATTGCACCATCTTTTTTGCTCTCTGCTGTAAATTTTTACCAATTACACCTTCTGTTATTGGGGTTATTCTCTGATGATTGTTACTCCTTTTACTAGCATAATAGGAAACTTGGGAGAAAGAGGGTAGTATGTAGATAGATGGACAGAAGAAAGGCGCTATAAAAAGGGAAAAGATGCTGGGCGTGGTTGCGCATGCTTGTAATCCCAGCATTTGGGGGGAGGCTGAGGCTGGAGGATCGCGGTTCATGGACAGCCTCAGCTACTTAGTGAGGCCCTCCACAACTTAGTGAGACCCTGTTTCAAAATAAAGAGTAGAAAAAATAGGGCAGGGGGTATAGCTCGGAGGTCAAATGCCTCTGGGTTCCATCCCCAGACCCGCAAAAAAAAAAAAAAAAAAAAAAAAAGAGAGAGAGAGAGAGAGAGAGAAAAGACAGAAAGGTCTATTGATAGATCAAAATATTCTCAGGGGGTGGAGGAAGATGGCTAAGTACAAACAGTGAGTTCAAATATGGGGTAAGACACACTTCTTTTTCCCTATGAGATAAAAGATCACTAATTTTGGGTTTCCTCTTCTTTGTGAGTTGCTAGGAAAGCAAAAAGTCCCTGCCATTATTGGGCATACACTACCACCTCCAGCCCTCACCAGCGAGGATACAGTTAAAGAGAACATGCCAACTTCAGCCACCAAGAAAGACTCCTGAGCTAGCAACTCCTTCTTCTCATTACCAAATGAGGTTCGAATATTGCTCAGCTTAGAGCCAGCCTTCCCCATCAAAATCCTCACCCACCTTGCAACAGAGTGATTCAAAACACTCTGGTTTTTCCAGTCCCCATGTCAGAGTGGCTCCTGGCTCAGGTATGAAAGGTTCTCTGGCAATTTCTCAGTTTTGCAAACATCTGTGTCACTTAACCTCGTGGACTCCATTTGCTTATTTGAATAACCTCAGGGAACATTCTTGGCTGTATTTCCTTGGCTCAAGCTTATTAGTGACCGTTTTATGCTGTGTTGTTGGGGGACAGCTTATAATCAGGTTGCTAGTGTAGCCATGGCCCAGTCAAGCCAAAACTATACAGGAAGGAATTCCATCATCTTAAATGGTCCAAAAAAGACTATTAATTAGTGTTAGTATTCTGGGTCAAGAATCATAGCAAGCCGGGTGTGGTGGCACAAGCCTATGATCCCAGTACTTGGGAGGCTGAGACAGGAGGATCACAGATTTATGGCCAGCCTCAACAACTTAGCGAGGCCCTCCTCAACTTAGGGAGACCCTGTTTCAAAATAAAAAATAAAATAGGGCTGGGGGTGTAGCATCCCAAACTTCAGAAGTGTAGGGGGAAAGAATGTGGTTCAGAAACACAGTGGTCCTTTGGGGGCTGGGCAGGATGACATCATGCAATTTTGTTTCTATTATTTCTGTTTCAAATTCATTAAATGCACTCCCTGTTCTGGCTTACACCCCTGTCTCTGTCTGCCTGCCTTTCTTGGTCTTTCATCGTCTGTCTCTCCATCTCCCTTTTGCATTTTCTGCCTTTGACACCGCGTCTTCGACTTCTCTGGCTCCCACATGTGAGGAGCCCAGGAACAAGGTCGACTTCGGTTTGCGCCTGGTCCTTCCACCCTGAAGACTCTCCACATCAGCTTCTTCCTCTTTAAGGAAACCTGGAGGTTTCACACACAGGCCTCTCATTTCCTAGCTCAGAACAACAACTCCATAAACTCTCCATCCTTTCCTATCTCCAGCAGACTGTCCCCTGCCGTCATATTTGTGGCGTCCCCACAAATATGATGGCTTCCTTCTGGGGCGGACAGAGTGCTGCCCTCGGCCCATTGTCAGACCAGCCAATGGAGTCCAAACTGCCTGGAACCATTTTTCATCCAATTGGTCTCTTTCCAGAAGCTTCATATGATCTTTCGCTATAAATCACTCTGGGAGAAATAAATGTCCCCAATCCATTAGTGCCTTGCCACCACATGAGCCAATTTGTGCCACAAATGAGATGAGTCTCCTTAATGGACCCTTAAGTCTCCAGCCTCAGATCCACCATCCCTGTCCCAGAGACACCGCTCTGTGCAAGACCAACAGAAGCAAAGGCACAGATCTGATGCTTATCTGCGGGGCAGGGGGCGAAGGGTCCACACAGCCTCCTTTGCCCAAGATAGTTGCAGCTTGCTCCTGCTACCCCACAGCAATTATCGATGGCGCCCCTTTCACTTTCAATAGAGTTCCAGTTTGAATGAGGAATTATATAGGGTATCTATGGCAACCGAGGATAATAGTTTAGATAATAATAGCTGTCATGCATCGGCCACTTGATAAATGTCGGGCCTCATCATGAAGGTCTAACATGCCACTGTCTCCCTGAAACTTCACTATAAGGCTAAAAAAGGGGAACAAGTCTTTACTCTATGGACCAGGAAACTGAGGTTTTCAGGAGTCCTCCACCATGGTCAACCAGAGGCTGGTGTTTGTGTCTCACCCAGATCCTTTCTAGGGGTGGCACACTCACTTCCCAGCTGCTGGGAGTGCTGGACGAGCATGGCTCACAGCTGGGGAATCAGGCTCAGGTGCATACAAGCCCCATCTGCTTGAGAGATTCCCTGCCTCCACTCAGTAAGCAGCTCACAGCCCAGCACACAGGCTTCTCCCTTCTCCTGGCTTCAAGACCAGACTGACTGCAATGGGATGTAGCTGAGACCCATGCTTGCTTAGCTCTCTTCTTTACCCCAGCTGGTGTTCTGTCAATAAAGTACTCGAGGACTGATCCCTGTCTCAGGTTCTGCCTCCAAGGAGCCAGACCCATGACATCCGGTTAACAAGAAGCAGGGCTGGGCCTCCTGTCTAAGAAGTCTGACTCCCAGCCCTTAAGCAGATGTGACATGGTATTGCCTATATGCCAGGCATGGTTAAAAGGAGACTTCCACATTGCCCGGCCTCTAGGAAGCCCATGACAGATAGGTCTACCAACACCAATAACAGGGGTTGTAGCAACAATAACTACTGCTTATTGAGTGCTGACAACGGACCAGCCTCTTTATGGCATCTGAGCCCCTCAAAGCCACCACAAGGTTCACCATGTTATCTCTCCTCTCTTTGCAAATGACGCACAGAAAGCTAGGTGACAATGAGACCCGCCCGGTAAGGTCACGTGAACAGGAAGGAACAAGGCGCAAGCTGACAGCCAGCTCCCTCGTTCTTCAAAGGCCACCTGCTTGCTTTCTTTTTTTTTTTTTTCTTTCTATTTGGCCACTTGCACCTCTGGCCGTGCAAAGTAATCAAAGGCTAATCAGTGCAATGGGACTGTTCTGCTGTCTCTGTATCCCCCACACCTGCGCAATGGCTCTTTTGAGCTGCATTTAGTCACATGTCTCTACTTTACAGAGAAAGCCATATGACCCTGGGAATAGCCCAAGAATGTTCCTTTAGGCCATACATTAATAAAAAAAAAAAAAAGAAAAAAGCAGAGGATGCTGGGTGTGGTGGTGTGTGCCTGTCATCCTAGCACTTGGAAGGCCGAGACAGGAAAATCAGGGCCAGGTTTGAGGCTAACCTCAGGAACATAGAGATAACCCCAGCAACTTAGAAAGACCCTGTTTTAAAATAAAAAAAAGGCCAGAGGTTTAGCTAGAAAGTAGAATGCCAATGGGTTCAATCTTTGGTACAAAAACAAAGCAAAACAAAAGATTCATATTTATTGAAGAAATGAAAGCAACCATAGGTCCAGAAAGGAAAATCACATTTTTTGTGACTTTTCCACTAAATTAGGCAAAGTGGAATAAAAGGAGAACAGCAGAGATGAGGCAGATTCAAATCCTAAGTCTACTATCCGTGTGATGGTATTGAAAAATTACTCGATGTCCCCAGGCCCCAATTTGCCCTTCCATAATATATGAAAAATATTTATTTCATCAGTCCATGAATGAAAATCTTCTTCCTGCCTCGTCTCTTCTGTTTCCATAAAATCTACAGAGTAACCAACATGAAGCCTCTTTCCAGGTCTGACTAATACTAGTTCAGATGCACTCAGCTCTCGTTGCCAGCAAAAAGCATCTTTCTGTTTGATGATAAAAGGTTTCCATTAAAAACAGAGAGCAGATAAAAGGGGACCTTCATCCATGAGGCCATCGGTTGATTCATAAAAACATAGAATGAGTCATCCTAGATCTCCAGGCTGAAACTTAAAATCAATGGACCTTGTTGGCCAGCCAATCCCAGCCAAGTGGATGAGGAAGAGCTAGCTATTCCCACCATCCCTGGGTAACTGATGAACTCTGCTTCCAGCTTGGCAAAGGAGAATCAATCAGAGCCTTTTGCAATATGGTGGGTGCACCCCCCCATACTGAGGTGTCTTTCGGGATAACTGGGGTGGGGGATTGCAGTAATTCATGTGTGTGTGTGTGTGTGTGTGTGTGTGCATGTATACAACTCCATTATAGAACAGACCCATGCATTTGGCTTTGAAAATCAATCTCCTGGCTTCTGTCTTGACATTTATTATTTCAAAATGTATCAGTTCCTA
Organism: Muscardinus avellanarius; assembly: GCF_963383645.1. Lineage (NCBI taxonomy): Eukaryota > Metazoa > Chordata > Mammalia > Rodentia > Gliridae > Muscardinus > Muscardinus avellanarius. Next base: position 9,416,533 of record NC_137796.1, read on the forward strand.
TAAGCACTTATGCAGTTAGCATAGGCTACAAAATGCAGAGGCTAGAGAACACAGAGTTATTTGCACTACGCATGAGGCTCTTTTAAAAGTAACGGCAACGTTTTATTCTCTGAATACATACGCTGATGTGAGCCCTCGATTTGGATGAAGGGTCACGGATTACATGCACGGATATATAATTTGATATATATAAAATTGTGCATATACATATATATTTGTATACCTGCAGCATGTATACATATATTTTTATGGGACTGTTAAAGAAGGAGAATTATCTATACATGGTTTACTTGTATTAGCCAGAAGCTCTTCTTCCAGCAAGTAAAAAATAATAATGAGTCAACAGTCCCCCTCCCAGCCCTTTCTTCAATCCATTAACCCAGTAGTAACGTTTTCAGGATGCCCACGGTGCCAAGCACTGTGTTAGACGCTGGGGATTTACTGGTGGAAAGGGCAGATGTAAGCTCCGCTTTCCAAGATCCATTAGCTTGGTTCAGTAAGAGTTAACAAGAACTGTGTAAGACCCCTCAGTTTGCAAAAGCCTCTCCCTAACCCTGAATTCCCCAGAGAAGCCTCAAAGCGTGTTTTGAGTCAAACAGGACCCGCTGCCTATACTTGGAGCCAACCCCAGCCAAGACCAGCACCCCATGGCCCCCACAGCTGTCCTGTGATCTGGCAATAGGAAAGGAGAATTCCTCTGCCTTTTCATTCCCCCTAGCTCAGGTCTCTGCTTTGGGGTTTATTATTTAACCTGGGAACTGTGCGCTGGCTGCTGCTTCCAGGAGCAGGATCTATTGGGGTCTTCCAAAAGCATAGATGGGAAGGGCTAGGCTCATCTCTGCGAAACAGTTCTGATCATAGCTTGTCACCCCAGGGCTGCATAGCGCTGGGCGCTCAGCGATCCTCTCCCGTCAGCCCTCCCAGAACTTGGGTGAAAGGCTGGGGTGGTTCCTGTGTATATGGAGAGGCAGGGGTAGTTTCTGCATATACCGAGAGGCTCACAAACTCAGGAGGGATCCAGCTGGACGTGGGTCTGGAGAAGTTTTCCCAGGAGAGACAGGAATAGAGGGCCTCTTAGACAACTGGGCTGCTTCTGAGAAGGAAGCAGGAGTTGGAAGGGAATCCATCAGGAATCCCCCTCCTTGAAGAAACATAAAGGATGCGGGGAATGGGGGGCTGCAGCCCTGGTCTCACCCTCACCAGCTTTGCACATTAGTTAACTAACCCTGCATCCCTTTTCTCAAGACAGGCTACAGGGAGGGAAGACCCAACCCTGGACCCCTTCTCCAGCCTCACCAAGACAATAGTGTGGAGTCCTGACCAGACCCCTTAGTGGCAGCTGGCTGATCCTGGTCAAGGATCAGAGCAGCGGGTTTGTCACCTGTAAGGGAGGGAAAAGACGACGCCAAGGATGCTACCTACCTCAGTGGGTCCTAGGAAGTATTAAATAGGACCGCACATAAAACTCTAAAAGACCGTGGCTGGCACACAGTAAGCCTAAGGATTATCGGTATTTTCTAAACCCTTTAACCATCAAATCCCCTGCGTGGCGACTGAGCTGTCCAGTTAGATGGAGAACTCCTGTAGCGCGTTCTTCCAGATGCAGGGTGCTGGGCGCCACCGCCCTCCCGGTGGTCACCCTACAACTGGCCCAGGGAGCGGGGCGGCCACCTCTGGGCTTGCACCGGGCGCTGGCTGGCCCGGGCCGAGCAGACTCTGGGAACCGGGTGTGGACCCGGAGGGGGCATCCGCGGGACCCTCCCAGCCCCTCCCGGAGCGAGCAAGAGAGCAAGGCACAGGGATACTCGACCAGGCTTTGACGCGGATCTTGAGCTCGCCGTCCTGCGGTTCGGGCATGGCCTTCCTGGACAGCCGCAGCTTGTTGAGCCCCCCGAAGCCCGCCAGCACCACGGCGCGCATCTCCTGGGCATCCCCCAGGCGGTGCGAGCCGTCGCCGCCACCGCCGCCCTCGGCCGGCTCCTGGCTCGCCTCCTTCTCAATCATTTGCTCGGTCTCCTCTGCCTTCTCTACGCCTTCTTTGGCCATGGCGCACGGGGCGCGGGGCGCGCGGGTGGCTGCGGCGGCTGCGGCGAGGGGCTCGGGCAGCTCTCCCGCGGGCTCCTCCTGTTGAATGTGGGATGCTCTGCTGTGCAATGGCTGCAGCCTGGGCGAGTGAGCGAGGAGCGGCGCCGCGGTCCACCGCTCCGCCGTAATCCTCGCAGGAGCCGCGCCCCGCCCCGCGCCCACCTCACCTCCCAGCCCAGAGGAAGCCCGAGCTCCGGTTCTCGAAACCAGTCTCAAATGGCACTCTCTGTTTCAGCCCTCCAAACGGATTTTCCCGGAGTATCGCTGATAAAACAGGTCTCCATCGGCCGCCTGGTCCTTGTCGAGCGCGCGGTACTCGGTTATTTACGGCGCCGGCTGGAGCGCCTGGAAATGGACAGAGATGGATGTCTGGGCCTGGAGGAAGCATTGGCGAGGCCAGGTTGCCTGGGCTCTTGCTGATCTGCGGAGACAGGGGGCGGGAGAGCCGGGAAAATGGGCTGCTTCCCAAACCCTGGATGCCCAATGGAAGCAGCGAGTTTGGGGAGGCAGAAAACTAGAGATTGCAGTACGTTCTGAAGAGTCCAGTGCGAAGTCTTTTCCCTTGGAGCAGACCCCACAGGTCACACGGGATGCTCTTTCCCAGGGATTGTCTTAAGACGATGAGTTCTCAGCACCTGTGCTATTTGAGCCCAGCAAAGAGGTTCCGGGAGAGATTTGGTACTGGAACCGGACCCTATTCTTGTTCTAACCTCCAAGGACCAATAAGTACTTTTTGTTTTGTTTGCTATTGGGGCCCTTTGTAAAAAAAATAATAATCTCCTAGAAAAATGTGCATTTCCTTTTATTAAAAAAAAATGAAAGGGAATAGTTTGCCTTGTCCCGGTTTAAGGAAAGGATGCCGCAGAGGAATAGTAGGTGTATATCTTGGTTGCTATGCAACCACCAGGTCTCCGGGCAGCTCATTCCCTCATCCTTTGGAACCTCTACACCCTCATCTATAAAATGGGTGGGCACATTTGGGTTCTGCACTGGATATGCTTTCAGTGATACCTGGTCCTGACCCACGAGGAGCCCAGTCTTAGAACATGAGTCAGGGAGGACTCCACCGACAAGTCGTATGGCACATTTAACAATGTTAAAGCACCTTCTCCCTCCCGTCTCCCTGCCTCTCTGCTTTCACGACCCTGGCCTTCTTAGGCTTCAAAAAGAGCTTGTGTCAAGCTAGATGTGATGGTGCACATCTGTAATTCCAGTACTTGGGAGTACTTGGGAGGCTGAGACAGGAGGATTGCAGGCTCGAGGCTAGCCTCAGCAACCGTAGCAACTTAGGGAGATTGTGTCTGTAAATAAAAAGCAAATAAGGGCTGGGGGCATAGCTTGGAAGTAGAAGGTTTAATCCCTAGTAACAACAAGCAAAAAAGGAACAACAAGAAAACTCTGAGCACAAATGCCAGTTCAACCACCTTGGCCAGCGTAGCCCTGGGCAAGTAAATTGGCTTCACTGTGTGTTGGTATCCCCATTTGTAACGTAGGAGAGACAAGAAAACTCTGCACCTGCTGTGCCCTGGGCCTGGGATGTGCTTCTTACGTACCTCTCTCCTCTGGCATTAATTACTCCTTCACTCCCACCTAGAGCATTTGTTTCTTGTCAAAGGCTCTCCAACCCCTAGGCTGGTCTGTGACCTTTCCTGTAACTTTCATGTCAGTTCGTAGCTAACTTTTATGGGTGTACTTGATATCTCAGTTTTCTTCTCCAGACCAGGAACTTCATGTGGACAGGAGCCAGTCTGCTTTGATCCTGCCTGGATCTGGGGCGTTAGCACATGATTGGTTCATAGAAGATGCTCAGGAAATGCCTGCATAAATGATGGAGATAGTGTGTGCAGGTGCTTCTGGAGGAGGCCAGAGGACAGCACTGTTAACTGGTCCAAGAAGAAGGAGAAATCCTTGGGGGAGAAGGGAACATGGAAGCCAGACCTCTAAGCATGCACCAGGTTCTTTGGGATGAGAAGGTCACAAGCACATTGAAACACATAGAAAGGTGAGAAGTGAGCTAGACGTGGCGGTATGGGCCTGTATTCCTAGTACTTGGAAGGCTGAGGCTGAGGACTGCAGGTTCCAGACCAGCCTCAGCAACTTGAGACTCTCAGCAACTTTGCAAGGCCGTGTTTCAAAAAATAAACAAATATGCCGGGCGTGGTGGCGCACGCTTGTCATCCCTGCGCTTGGGAGGCGGAGACAGGAGGCTCGCGCTGGTTCGGAGCCAACCTCGCTGGCTTAAGAGACCCTGTTTCCACATAAAAATGTTAAAAAATAGGTCTGGGAGTGTAGCCCGTGGGAGTGTATCCCGGAGGTGCTGGAGATGTAGCTCAGAAGCTGACTGTCCCTGGGCTCAGTCCCCAGTAGCATGCATCCCCAGTAGCATGCATGTGTGTGTGAGCGGCCACACACGTACACACACACAGGGTAACCGCTGTTGAATACTGAGTATGTGCCTGGCCCCTTGCTCAATCACTTCACTGGGTTAATTTTCCCAACAGTCCTGTGTAGTCAGCGCCATCATAACCCTATTACAGGTGGGGAAACCAACACACTGGGAAGCCAAGTCACTTGCCCAGGGCTACACTGTCCGAGGTGGTAGAATTGAGATTTGTGCTTAGTTCTCCCAAGGCTCTTAAGAAATTGGTCATATTGGTTAATAAATGACCTAAATATCTATTCACTGTCAAAGTAGGGCTGGATTTCTAATAACACACACACACACACACACACACACACACACACACGTAACAGGTAAATATGTTTTTGAGAGGACACTGATTCCGATGATGGCTTTGGCTATGTTTGGCAATTGGGGATGGGGGAAGAGGATGCTGAAGGGTTGGTTAGAACCATTTTTAAAGGGTCTTTCATACCATGTTAAAAATTCTGACATAATCACAGCAGCCCTGGGTACCACTAAAGGCTTTAAAAAGAAACAAAAGCCAGAGACTGGCACTACAAGAGTTGCATTTTAGAATACTAACATTGGCAGCAAGCAGCTGGTGATTCGGATCACAGAATTTCTGGAAATGGGGAGATCAGTGGGAGAGTAGTGCATCCGGGCATGGTGGCACACACCTGTAGTCCTAGTATTTAGGAGGCTGAGATGGGAGGACCTCAGGTTTAAGGACGGCCTCAGCAATTTAACAAGACGCGCAGCAACTTAGCTTTTATAGTTAGATATAAAATGGCTCCTTGAGGAGCTCATAGGTTGGTGCTTGGAGTTGATATAATTGAGTCATGAGGGGTATAATCCCAGAAGTGAATGAATCCATTGTAATGGATTTACCTGGGTGGCACCCAGTGGGCTTGTTGTCAGATAGACAGGAGGAGGTGGTCCCTGGTGGTGCAGCCCCAGTGATTCTATCTGCTTCCTCCTCCTCTGGCTTGCTCTCTTGCTTGATGTGAGGTGCACAGCCCACGTGCTCTCCACCTGCCTCCTGCCGCCATTCCCTAAGATCTGTGGTCCCCGGCCTCACATGGACTGAGATCCAAACTGTAAGGAAATAAACCTCCTTTCCTTTAAGTTATGTGGTCAGAACTTTAGATTATAGCTATAAAAATACTCACAGATACATTAGCTGAGTGCGCACACACACACACACTTTCAAAACTGAAAAAAATAACCTGGGTGTAGTGGTACTCATAATCCCAGGACTTGGGAGGGTAAGATAGGAGGCTCGAAAGTTTAAAACCAGCCTCAACAACTTAGTGAAACCCTCTGCAACTTTTTGAGACCCTGTTTCCAAATAAGAAATAAAATTGGGCTGGGGGTTTAGCTCAGAGGTAGAATGCCTCTGGGTTCAATGCCCAGTGCCACACACACACACACACACACACACACACACACACACACACACAAATAAAATAAAAAGGCATGAAGGTGTAGCTCGGGGTTAGAATGCTCCTAGGTTCAATCCCTAGTACAATAAATAAATACATAAATAAGTAAATAACAGTGCAGGCAAAAACACAATAAACAAGGGTGCAGACTGAAGCAATGGCTAAGGAGGTTGAATAGGTGGCGCTTGGTTAGTGCATTTTACATTGTATTCTGCACCCGATTGCCCACGTCGAGAAACCTGTTTACATTGTGAGAAATACTGTTTAGGCTGGATGCTATCCTGAAACAAGGAGTCATGTGCTAGTAGTTTATTTTGGGGGCAATCCCAGGAAGTGCTGGTTGAGAAGTGGGAAATGGAGACAGGGAAGTGACAGCAGCCAGTGTGGGGTGTGTTAGTGGTCGGGTTTCCACAGAGGACAGACCAGGGCTCAGACCCTCAGGAGATCTTTGACATACAGTGTAAAGCAAGTCTCACAGTTGTCCCAGCAAACCTATAAAAAAATAGCTGCTGATTCACTAAATGCCCGATTGGTTAACAGCTATTTCTGGAGGTGTTTTGGGATTCCCGTCCTGTCCCAGGAGCCGGGGCAGAGAGAGTCCCCAGACAGAGAACTCTAGATTTTTTTCCATAGAAAGCTGCCGTTTTGCAGATGGAATGGTGAATTCCAAGAGGACATGGTTTTGGCCCTGATAATATTCGCAGCATATGTTACTGTTTGGGCTATGGCTCCTTTTCTAGACACATTAGTTATGCTATGCAGTGTGATTCTCAGAATAACCTCAGGAGTTAAGAATTATGACTCCTGCCTAACAGAAGAGGAAACTGAGTCTCAGCATGGTAAGCTGTGCTCAAAGGGGCACATTGAGAACCCTGGTTGGAATGAGACACAAAAACCGACTCCAAGTTCCTGCGCTTAACATCTTACCATGCGCGTTTATTTGGACAAGCCAAACTCGCGATCCTCCTGATTTATGAGACTCTCTGATCCTTGGGATCATCTCTGCTCTTTTCACAGTTCTCTAACATCTCTGTTCCACCAAGGTCCCTCGACTCGGTTCCCAGTGTTTTCCTTTGGCATTAGTAATGTAAATCTACTTTGCAGTCAGCACGCAGCATATTTAAGAGAAAGTGTTTGTCTTCCATAGTGTATTAAAGGGAATATAATTATTCCCTCCAAGGGAATCTTCTGGCTCTTTACAAACCCCAGACTATAATTGGTCGGCAGCTGATTACTACCACCATCCAGAGGGAGTTTACCAGGGCCCTTGCTGCTCAGGGAAAGAGGCTCTCCTCCGAATCTACTGTAACAGTACTATGAAGTAGTCCCAACTCTGCTCCCCGCAGGCAGGAGGTAGAAGGAGCTCTACTGCGTGGTATCTGTCCAGATGAACACAAGAAGCCAATTTTTAATTTATAAGATAGATTCCAAGGGCATCTATTCAAGAGTCACCATTGTGAAAATTTCTGACTTTGCAGGGCAATGTCTAGCGGCGGCCACTGATGGTGAAACATGGGATTACAGCTCAGCTCTCTGAGCTTGTAAATGGCCCTGGAAAGACGTGTGTGTGTGTGTGTGTGTGTGTGTGTGTGTGTGTGTGTGTGTGTGTGTGACAGAGAGAGAGAGAGAGAGAGAGAGAGAGAGAGAGAGAGAAGTTCAGAATGACAAATTAGAAACTCCCCAAGAAAATATCATCTGATGGAACCCAGAAGCATTCTACCTCCGAACCACACCCCTGCCTTATTTTTTATTCTATTTTATTTTTGAAACAAGGTCTCACTGAGTTGCCAAGGGCCTCACTAAGTAGCTGAGGCTGTCCGTGAACCATGATCCTCCTGTCTCAGCCTCCCAAATGCTGAGATTACAAATGTGCGCCATCATGCCAGGCTGGGAAAATTGAATAAGCAGATATGGTAAAAAATATTAGCATGATTTTAGATATGATTTTCTAAATAATTTGGAGTGACTCAGGAATTCTCCAGGGAAGTAATGTACTTCTCCAAGGGTCAATGTCTTCAACTATATCCTTTTAATAGTATTCATGCCATTTCATTTTCTTCGGTATACTTGAAATCATGGTGACACATGCCAATAATCCCAGTACTTAGGAGGCTGAGAAAGGAGGATCACAGATTCAAGGTCAAACTCTGTAGCTTAGCAAGATTATCATCAATGTCGTGAGACCCTGTTTCAGAATTAAAAATAAAATAAAGCTGAGGGTTTAGCTTGGAGATAGAAAGGTCCTAGGTTCAATCCCCTATACCAAAAAGAAAAGAAAAAGAAATTATTTATTATACATAAATTATATTATTTAATCTTCAGAATAATCCTGCCACATAGAAATTATTATCCCTTCTTTGCAGAGAGGAAAACTTAGTATAAACTGAGTAGTCTTCCCCAAATCATCTATTTGGTAGGTAGCAGAGTTGGTGTTTGAAGTGGGAACCATTTAACTCTAAAATGTGGATACTATCAGGATACTGTGCTGTATGTGGCTTTATATGTTGCTTTAGCTTTCATTCCTCAAAATGCCATAAAGCACCCCAAGAAATATAAAAGATAAACTTAGAAGGTCAATAACAGAACAAAGAAGATTCCAACCAATAGAAGATATTAATAAAATCCAGGGGCTTATATTAAAAGATATGTGCCTTTTTATATAATTTATCTTGAAGCCAATTAAAAGCTAATGAAAGCTGGGCGTAGTGACACATGCCTGTAATCCCCGTACTTGGGAGGTGGAGATAGGAGGATTGCAGGTTTGAGGCTAGCCTCAGCAACTTAGATCTTTGAGAACTTAGCAAGTTCCTGGTTCAAGATAAAAAGAAGCTGAGGGTGTTGATCAGAGGTAGAATTGGGCTCCATCCTCAGTACCAACAATTAATAATAATAATTATATTTATTTATTATAATATTATATTATTATAATATATTATATTTTATATATTATTATTATATATTATAATTATATATTATAGAACACGATTGCCATGAACACAGAATACTTCTTCAGAGAACTGGAGAGATATAAGGCGATAGAATTAATCTGACAGATCTCATAGGACCTGTCCTATGCAGCCGCAGTCAACTCTGGTTGGACCAGAGGATGCAAAGAGAGAGGAACTGATGTGCATTCATCATCTTCAGATGCTGATCTCGTGCAATCCCCAGGGCCCGTGGAGCACGCGTATGCACTGAGCCTCCCAATCAGGAGGCAAAGTTAATAGAATTTCCACCAGCTCCTGTCGGCTCCTGGCTGAGCACCGTTTCTGGGAGACACTGACCATCTGCCATTTCTGGCCAGACCTGGCTGTTTGGGAATTGGTGGATAGAGCTGTCCTGAAAAAGTTGCAGATGTTTCCAGTTGGAAGCCACTGATGGTGAAGGTGGAGTATTGACAATTGCTCCTACAGATATTAAACAACAGCTAAAACTTACATCATTCACCAGTTGTATAAGTGCAGGTTCGAGGCCAGCCCTGCTAACTTAGCAAAATTCTATAAAGAAGAAATACAGAATACTCTCTGGGGGCCGTAAAGGGCTTCACTATAAAAGTGATAGTGAAGCAGTAGGTTCAGTTACAAATATAAAAAAGTTAAAAGTAGCTTAAAGATGTTAAGCTCAAGCAGGGCGTGGTGGCGCATGCTTGTAATCCCAGCATTTGGGAGGCTGAGACCGGAGGATCGCGGTTCACGGACAGCCTCAGCTACTTAGGCCCTTTGCAACTCAGTGAGACCTGGTTTCAAAATAAAGAATAAAAAATAGGGCAGGGGCTGTAGCTTGGAGGTCGAATGCTCCTGGGTTCCATCCCCAGACCCTCAAAAAAAAAAAAAAAAAGTTACGGTCAGGGTAGTATGGAGGTTTCACAAAGTCATAAAGATCAACTTTCCAGCCAGGCATGGTGGTGCTACCGATAATCCCAGTATTTGGGATGCTGATACGGGAGTATTGCAGGCTTGAGGTTTGCAGCAACAACGTGGCAAGATACTCAACAACCTTGCAAGACTCTGTTCCAAAGTTATAAAAAAAAAAGAGTAAAAAAGGGCTGTGAGTGTAGCTAGGAGATAGAATGTTCATGGGTTTAATCCCTAGTCTCCCCAAAAGTTCTTTGTTCCTTCTAGCTCCGCGCTTCAGCTCTGAAGGAACTGGCCCCATTATTTCAGCTCAAGATTCAGCATCATATTTGTGGCTTAATCAGCAGGGCGGAGAGAAGTGGGGTGTGGAGAAAGACCACACCATTTTTTTTTTGTTTTTTTTTTTTGGTGGTATTGGGGTTCCTGGAAGCCCTTCTACCTCCGGGCTATACTCCCAGACCTATTTTATACTTTTTTATTTGGAAACAGGGTCTCTCAAGCCAGTGTGGCTGGCTCCGAACCAGCACGATCCTCCTGTCTCCGCCTCCCAAGTGCAGGGATTACAAGCGTGCGCCACCACGCCCGGCGACCCACACCGTTTTTTTTTTAAAGATTACTACAGGAGTCTACCATGATGCTTTGCATTGGCCCAAGCCTACTCACGTGGCTGTACCCTGTAGTACCCTGTAGCAAAGAAGGCTGGGAAATGAAGTGCTTTCACAGTTGAGTGGCAATGTCCCGGGTACGAGTTCTATAATTAAGGATCAAGGGGAGAGTTGATATTGGAAGCATAGCAATATCTTCCTCAGATGACACTGAAGGAAGGAATGACAGACTTTGTGGAGAATAAAAGGAAGTTTCTAGCCCCCACTTTGTGAAGTTCAATATTACCCAAGGATCCTGGTGCCTTGGACTCAACGCTGCCCTTTCAACAGCTCCTCTTAATATTGTTTTTACCCCCATTGTCTTTTCTCCTCTATAGGCAGTCACTGCAATTTTATAATGAAAACTAACAGGAAAGCCTCAATTCCCTTCCCATAACCGAAAGGTATTAGTCATAAGACACTGAAAATTGCTTTAGCTCTGTGTCACCCAGATCATGGAGAAGGAGAAATAAATTTTGAATTATTCCACCTGTTCTTACCCTTCTGTTCATGAACATCCATTATCCACGGAGAGAGAGTTTTATCGACTGTTTCGTATCATTTGGTAAACATGGTTGGCCAAGTGTGGAGAAGAATATACCACATCGGGCTGAGTAAGGAATCTAAATGAAGTGGTTTATGGTTTTGAAGCCTCTTCCATGGTCAGAGATAATTTCTGAGTGATTTCTTTTACCCCTCTTACCCTGCGTATTATCTAGGGTTTCCCCCCAGAGTGATGCTATATGATTTTGTATATGAATCATCACGCAATAATGCAGTCTGCTTCTCCCAAATGCTGCGTAGAGCTGTGTATTCTCCAAAGTGCTTTGCTATAGGTCACTGTGAGTAATAGCCATGAGACAGGGATGTAAAATCTGGGTTCAGAAGTAAACAAAGCATTTGTTCCTCAAATAGGGTTCAAGAGAAACTAGACCTAGGCTGGGAGAATTCCTCCATCTACTGTTTTTTTTTTTTTTTTCATTCTTTCTTACATGCAGTGAGAATTGCACTATAAATCAGGATGAACTGCCCTCCAGCTAACTCACTCTCTTATTTCCCTGGTGTCCCTGGTTTGAGCTAAGAGATGATTTCCCTTAGAGTTTTGTCTCCTTTATTATTGAATTGGCCCATAGCCAGTCTGTTGGGGCTTTCTTGGAGTAATGACTGTGTGAGGCTCTAAGACCTGGATGTAATAAAAATGCTCAATTTGAGAAGGGCACATTTGGCCTTTCCTTTCTTAATGTTAGAGATGGCTTAAATCCCAGGAGATTGGGAAATATTTTTCAGGGAGAGGAACCCTACCTCATTCCTGTAAGTAAGTCTCTCCTCTTCATGGAGCTTATGTGGGGAAGGCTTTAAACAAAGTAAGTGAGCAAGAAGTATTACCATCCATCCATCCATCCATCATCCATCCATCCGTTTGTCTGTCCAGCCATGCATCCAATTGCTGCATCCTTACTATGCACCACGTAAGATGTGAGGAACATGTACTTTGTCCCCAGGTCTTGTACACCTTGCAGGCTTTCCACTGCCTAGCTTTGCACATTTCAGCCTTTGAGAGGGTAAGAGAGTAGCTGAGGTTGCCTTGCAGTAGGAATACTCAATCCTTAGACATGATATGAAAAAAAGCATGCAATATCAAGACATACTCTTCCAAGTCTGATTTGAGTTCATCAATGGACGATAATTCCCTTTCTTCTTCCTTCATGAGTAAAGCCTGCTATATATCTCTAGGGACAGACAGACATGTTAGCACCATGACGCTGCATCCCTGGAAGAGAGGACAGGTGGCTAAGCTCTTAGGCCCTGGGTTGAGACAGGCCATGTTCCGATCTTGGCCTGACCACTTCCTAGCTGTATAACCATGGCCAAATTCCTTAATCTGTCTGTTGCTTAATTTTCTAATATGTAAAATGTGGATACTGATCACACTATCTTTACCAACTTGTGAGGAAATTTAAGAGGTAATGCCAGTAAGTGTCTACATTTGAAATAAAAAAGAAACTCTATTGTTACTATTTTTGTGGTGATGTGGATTAAAATTAAACCAAGGGACTCGGGCATGTTCGGCAAACACTCTACCATTGACCCCGTAAGAAATTCTCTTTACATTTTAGTATTTTGTGACTGCCTTTAGCACATCACTCAATAACCCAACAACTGTTTAATTTTAAAAGGTTAGATAGCTCAACCCTTTCCAAAGTCTTTTGAACGGAGTAATGATCTCTTAGGTTGATGGTGCAAAGTTAAGGGTGATTCTATAATCATTGTAGCTTGGGACATTCTGATTTCCAGTGTTGGTTTCTTTAGAGCAGACTTAGAGCCTTATGATAGTATGAATTCTGCACTTCCAAATGGTGATATGGACTAGGTTCTTCAGCCAAACTTACTTGACTTCCAACCCTTCTCCCTGGATATTTATGAGACTCGCATTCTGCAGGTGATCTTTTGGCCACGGCTGCTATACATAAATTGGTGCATAAATATTTCTGAGTGTCTGCTCAGGGTCAGACACTACAAAAGAGACAACAGAAGAAAATGGCATGACCCTGCCCTCAAATTGCTGAGAGGCTTACTTGAGAGAAAAATAGACCCACCAACAGTGTTCCGAAGACCTAACTTCAAATGAGAATCGAGAAGGTGATGAAACAAAGTGGGTTTGGTGTGGGATAATAGGAAGCGATGAAGACTGACAAACAGGAGTGTAGATGGCGTTCCAAAGGAGGAAGCATCCACTCAACTTTGAACCATCTTTGCCACGGGAGAATGTGAGCTCAGATTCTCCAAATGTTTATGAGATTCAGAAGTACGGGTTTTCATGTGAGATACATAAACAAAATCCTGACACATTTGACATAGGATGAACAAAATATACCTGTGAGTCAAGTTGGCCCCACATGGCTCTGATTTGCAATTTTTGTTCCCTTCCAATGGTTCTCAGCAAAGGGAGTTTGCCCTTGGAACATTTGGCAATGTCCCAGTACACTTTTTGTTGACACAATTGGTACAACTAATGGATAAACTGCTAAACATCCTACAACACACAGGGCAGGCTCCTACAATAAATCATTATCTAGCCCCACATATCAGCAGCCCAGGGTTGAAAAGAAAATCCCGCTCTAAGCCATGGATCTTTAGATCCCAGGAGAGAGGAGGTCTGTGGTTTTCACTTGCTGCCTGTGTGACTTTAGAAATGTCCTTGTTCTGGTTGGGAAAAGAAGGTACTTGGACTAATTGATGCTCAAGGGGCTTTCCAGCCCAGAGGCTGAGGCCACATCAGTCCTCTGTGTTGGCAGTGACCTGGCTCAAGGACTTTCTCTGCAGAAATGACATTGATCGGAAATGATAGCTACCAATGTGACAACAGATGCCAGGGGAATGTCCCCAACCTGGAATACCCTTTGTCCTTGTGATGAGATCCATCGCCTGTTGTTTTCAGGTCTCCCTCTGGACAGTGGAATAAATTTGAAGCTGATGTCCGAAGGCTACAAAAATCATTCTGGACAATTTTGTTTTAGGGACTGTTTGTATTATGTTGAGGAGGTAAAAAAAAATCAAAGGACTCACTTTAATTTAATATACCACTGCCATTTCAAATAAAGACAGTCTCTCCGATATTGATTTTCAGCTTTGGCATTGCATGTGCCTGTTTATCTAGTTGTTTATCGTGAGCAGGGCTGTTCTTTTAAGAATTTAATTCAATCATGCCCATGGTAGAGTTGAGGCAGGCTGTGAGACGTGGAGTGTGGGGGAGGGTGATGTTTTGACCAGAGTAAGCAATGTTGGAGAGGGACAGACAGTACCAGAAGGTACTGAAGACTAGAGTCTCCAATACATGCACCTAGGACATGCTCTAATGTCCATCTCTAGGCACTGTGAGTCACTCGGGCTGCTTTGTGAGATTGCCTGGGGAAGCTGGAACAAACTGCCAGAGGTTGAGTGGCTTGTAGAGAAGAGAGATTCGTTTCTTTTCTCTCTCTCTCTCTCTCTCTCTCTCTCTCTCTCTCTCTCTCTCTCTCTCTCTCTCTTTGGTAGTACTGGGGATGGAACCCAGAGGCTTTCTATCTCTGGGCTATACTCCCAGACCTATTTTATATTTTATTTGGAAACAGGGTCTCAGCTAAGTTGCTGAGAGCCTCACTAACTAGCTGAGGCTGGCTTTGAATCTGTGTTATCCTCCTGTCTTAGCCTCCCAAGAGTGGGGATTACAAGTGTGCGCCACCACGCCCGGCGAGAGATTCATTTCTCACAGGTCTGGAGGTGGAAGTCTTGGATCAGTGTTTCAGCAAATTCCATGTCTGGTCAGGGCCTATTCCCAGTTCATGGAAGGGGACCTTTTAGATGTTTTCATATGGAAGAAGGGACAAGGAGTTTCTTGTGGCCATCTTTTATTTATCTTTTGATACTAGCATTTTATCTCTGAGTCCTACTTCTGAGCTACATCCCCAGCCTTATTTTAATCTTGAGACAGGGTCTCACTAAGTTGCTGAAGCTGCCCTTGAACCTGTGATTTTCCTGTCTCAACCTCTCAAGTAGTGGGGTTACAGGTGTGTGCCACAGTACCAGGCTCATGGGCCTCTTTTATAAGGGCACTGGTCCCACTCAGGAGAGTTCTGCTTCCATGACCTGATCACCTCCCAAAGCCTCACCTCCTAATGCTATAACTTTGGGAGTGGGGATTTCAACATTTGAATTTGGGGGTGACACAGATATTATTTGGATTGCCCTTGTATTTTGATTAACTTTCTCACAGCTATGGCCTAATATGTCTGACCACGCACAACTTAGAGGAAGGAAAACTTATTTGCTCACAGTTCTGGAGATTTCAGAGTTTCAGTCCATGTCAGGCCAGGTCTGCAGAGCTCAGATTGTGGTGGTGAAAAGGAGGGCAGGGGGCTCTGATCTCAAATCATGGAGACCAGATGAGAAGAAACATTATATAATCCCAAAGCCACTCCCCTAGGGTCCCCCTTGGCCACCAAGCTGTACCTCCAACATGGCTGCCTGGTTTCCATGAGGGGTAGGGAGACATTCTAAATCTAAACTATGACATCTTGAAATGATATCACTGCTTGTTTCTTCCACATGCTGCAGAATTTCTCAAACAGGGGTGCATTGCCAAGGGAGAAAGGCTTTCAGTGACACTAGGGAGGAGAGGCAGTGATGTTGTTTAGGGATTTTAGGTGCCGACCCTATTACCCTTCCTAGAGCGGTGTGGCCTTTGGTGATGCTGAGTTTTATTCAGGCACCAGGGAAGTCAAATGTTTATAGCATTTGCTTTAATAGCTGTGTATAGATTGTACAGTTAGTTCTGAAATGGGGATACAAGACTGAGGATAAAAGAGTCATGGCAAAGCAAAACCCTGTGCCATGTGGACAGTGCTGTTTGCACCTGACCCCCTTTCAGGGTCCCTCGGACCCACAGCAACTGAACCAAAGTGGGTTACATCGGCCCCTTCTCTGAGTAGCAATCATTCTTTCCATAGCATCTAGTACTCTTAGTTTATCAAGCTGAGAAATCAATCTACTTGTATTCTACTTGTATGTCAGGCACGTGAGCAAATACAGTAGATCCCTGTCAGTCTCTTGCATGATTGAATGCAGTGTGTGAAGAATCACTTTGCAGGAGAACGGGCAACTTACTTTGGGTTTCCCTGAAGGCAGATCCTGCTCTAGCATTTGAGGCCAACTAGTTTATTTGGGAGAGGATACCAGGAAGCACAGTACTGGACTAGAAAAATTAGACAGGAAAAAAGAGAAACAGAAAAAGTGAAAATCAAATGAAAGGGGACCCAGGGCTTGTCCCCACTGGAGAATTCCAGGAGATGGTATGGGACCTGTTTTTGTGTTATCCCAAATAGCTGCCAATGAAACTGGGATATTTATGTACCAATAATTCCCCCTCTATTATGTGTTGAAGGCTTCTCTCAGAATAACCTTTTAGAACTGCTGTCTGGACACACTTTCAGAACAAGCAGGCTCCCATAGCAAGAGTTAAGAGTCTGAGAGTAGCAGGTATTCACAGTGAGCAACTTTAGGAGAGGAGAGGTGTATGCTGGCAGTGATGGGTTGAGAGGGGTGGCACCTGCAGTTGTACATTGATTTAAATTGTTATTATCATTGCACTACTTGTATAAATGCAAGCCAATTGTAATAAATTTATTCTGATAGCTCCTACAAATATCTCTAAAGAGCCGAACATGCTAGAATATTACATTTTCGAAGCAGTAAAATGCAATGCAAATGTGCTCACATATTACATTTTTAAGGCAGTAAAAAAAAGTAATGCAAGTCACAATAACAATAACTCAACATGATGTGTGTGTTGTTTGGTCGAATGGAATCAGGGTTTACAATGCAAATATGGTACTGACTACCAAGAGGCAAGTTGTTCTGAAGCCAACACGCTCTCCTGCACTATAGCAGCTGGACTCACTCCAACTTTTCCATCTCACAGCTGCTGCAAGGAGTCAATGCTGCAGCTATGGGGTCACGCTGTCTTCACTCAATCTAAGTGCATCATTTCGTATTAAAGTTTTCTTTTTGTCAGAATATGTTCTTCACTGAAATTGGTTGCTGCAACTTGTTGAGGAAGAAAACTGATGGAAAGGTTACTGGGCAGCTCACACAATCCCTGAGAAGTCTGTAGACAGATTTGGAGAAAGATCACATCGGCATAAAACCAAGAAAGACCAAGATGTTTGCTATGATTACATATGGTTTGCTATGATTTGCATATGAACATAAATTCGTGTCCCGGAAGCTTGGTCTCCAGTGTGGTGGTGGAGCCATTGAGAGTTGGGTCCTATTGCAAGGTACTTAGTTAGGGCATGGAAGCTCCCTCTTAGAAGGGGTTCATGCTGACCTCATGATGTGAGTTTGTTCTCACAAGAGCAAGATTGTTATAAAGCAAGCCCCCCCCCCCCGCACACTTGTCCTCCTGTTCATGAAACCATTTCTATTTCCACTTCTCTGTCATGTTGTGATACATTCAAGGGGCTGTCACCAGAGGCTGACAAATGGGGCTGCCCAACCTTGGACTTTTAGCCTTGAAACTTATGAGCTAAATAAACCTCTTTTCTTTATAAGGTACCCAGCATTATGTATTTTGTTGTAACAACATGAAGCAGACTGGTGCAGTATTTATGAAACTACCAGAGTCCTACAGGAAAAAATAATTGCTAGGGGAATATTGACGGTCTTTGCCCTGTAAATAAAACTGAAAGAAATCTATTAAACCAAGACCCCTTGAGCATCTATTCTCCCTGGATTTATTGATTGATTGATTTTGGTGGTACTAGGGATGAAACCCAGGGGCCTTCTACCTCCAGGCTACACTCCCAGACCTATTTTTTTGTGTTTTAATTGGAAACAGGGTCTCACTAGATTGCTGAGAGCCTCACTAAGTAGATGAGGCTTGCTTCGAACCTTTGTGATCCTCCTGTCTCAGCCTCCCAAGTGCTGGGATTGCAAGTGTGCACCACCACGCCCGGCGTCTCTGTGGCTTTAAAGATGTAGAGCACTTTAGTTAAATAGGTAGAAAGGGGATGAAGATTTTTGTATTTTTTGATACTTTATCGGTACATTGTAATTATACATCATAGTGAGGGTCAAAGTGATATAAACATATGTGTCCAGCCCTTGGTACAATTCCTTCTGGCTCCCACCCTGCTCCTCCCTCCTCCCAATTTGTGTTAGTGAGATTGGTAGTGATTCCTTCATACATGGACAAAATCTTATTTAGGCTGTCTCCTTCATCGGTTTTCCTCTTGATTATTTTTCAAAGGAAATTTATAGGGACACAGGTAAATTTCCTCAACCAACTTTTCGCTAAATATGTAAAAATAAAAAGAATTATTCCCAGAAGAGGAATATTAGAAACAGATGGGATGCATAATATAGTGGAGATCATTTTCCATCTATAATTTCATGCATCTGGGTATCAGCTTGGGACTCCATGGAAAGGCACAGGCTCAAAAGTCAAAACCATTTTTTCCGACTGATCAGCTCAAGTGAGAAGACCCTCCCATGCACAGAAAAGGCCCATGAGAGATATCAAGACAGGACAGTCGCTTAAGGATGTTCCAGCCGGTTAGCCAGAACTATTGGAAAAATAGGCTCAAATAAAATGAGCATTTAAATCCTGACCACCTTCCTATTTTTGACCAGGAAGTCTGAAGAGTGTGTGTTTGTGTATCTTTGAATGTGACACAGAAATGTGGTTACACAGCCAGGGTAGGGAGCCTGGGTTGGATTATTTTATTTTAAAGAGATGTCAAGTGATATAAATATTTGGGAGGGTAATCTGAGCAAACAAATGCCTTTAAGATATAAAAGATTTAGCAGGGTGTGGTGGTACACAGTTATAGTCCTAGTACTTGGGAGGCTGAGACAGAAGTATTGAAAGTTCAAGGCTAGCCTCAGCACCTTTAGAGATACTCTCAGCAAGCTAGTGAGATCCTGCCTTCAAACAAACAAACAAACAAACAGACAAACAAACAAACAAACATGGTCAGCGTGCAGTTTGGAGGTAAATTCACCTGGGATTAATCCCAAGTACTGGGATTGTAGGAACACACCACCATGGCTGAGTGGCTTTTATGTATATTATTTCATGAATTAGCACAATGATACCCTGTGAAGTAGATATTACTTTCACTGTAATTTCACTTTTTTTATAGTGTTTGTGGTACTCGGGATTGAACCCAGGGCATACCTTATGTTAGGTAAATGTTCTACCACTGAATCACAGCCCATCTCCACAAAGTTTGTATCGCTTTGATACAGATGAAATGATTTCATGTGTCTAGAGGGTGGAGAATTTGTCCAAACTTGGCTGATGGCTTCCAAATCCCATATTATTTTTGCCATGCCAGCTGCCACCCAGGTCCCAAAGGATCTCCCAGGGGACTTTCTTACCCTTCATTTGCCAAAATTATTTCCTCAATTTTCTTTGAGAAGCAAATCCTCTTTTTAGGGGAGGGGGGGAGAGAGAGAGAGAGAGAGAGAGAGAGAGAGAGAGAGAGAGAGAGAGAGAGAGAGAGAAGAGAGGTGTGGAGAGAAAGGGATTACTTCCATCTCTGCCCCCATTCTGAGATAACAGTGTCTAGTATTAGGATAATAGTGTCCAGTTAGGACACAGAGTGGAGAAGGATCTCTGGGTCAGCACTGCTGGAGACTCACTCTGGTCAGCATAGAACCCAGGGTCCATAGCAGACCTGCGTCTCTATTCCCAGTGAGTCCACTCAGAAGAAATGGATGAATAAGTAAGTCTAGTATTGAATGAGAGAGAAGTGGAGAGATCGAAAGGGCTGGGGAGAGAGGGAATGGAGATCTTTTTTTAAATCTTCTACTTACAAAATAGTGATTAGGCATGATGGAAGGTCCTACTTTTACTCAGTTGCAGGGAGACTGGCCGCCACATTGAATAGGGGAGACATTGGCTCTGGGCTTGGATGGCACATCTCAAGCCCGAAATGTAGGACTTTTGGGCAAATATTAAACTATGTCTCACATTGCCTTGAGTGTGTAAGGGGGACCTATCCACCAATGTTGAGTCGTCTGTAGATTGTACTGCCCTTCTCTTCTTGTCTTTGTTGATTTCATTTTAATTTTTAATATGTGGGACATTATCCAGAAATCAAAACTATAAAAACCTATAGAAACTATAAAAACTATAGAAATCAAAACTATAAAAAGATATACTCAGATAAGTGTTTCTTCTGAATCCCTTATACCCTCTTTCTCTTAACTACTCTCACAGGTAACCAATTTGACTCTTTCTGACTTATCCTCCGTGTTTCCTTTTGAAAAGATTAGTACATATATATGTACGTTTTATTTTTTCTTCATCCCACACAAAAGGTCACATTCTGTGTGTACCTTCTGGCACTTTGCTTTTTTTTCTCCCACTTAACAATATCTCCTGGAAATTGCTCTACAATCACTTCATAGAAATTGTTCTTATTTCTTTTCTAACTGCCTACTAATCCAAGGGCAAAGGGACCAACGTTTAATCTTACTGAATTTCTAACTCTTGACAACTAATTCAATTTTTAAAATGGAATAAATCTCATTGGTGAGCTCTGAGTTCTTGATCTCTGTCCGGGGCATTTGTATAGGGTTGAAAATGTCTCTCACAAAGAGAGGGCCCCGGGGTTGGGCGATTGGGGAACAGAAGCAACCAGATCCAGACCTCCCAAGCCTGAGAAAGAGTCCCGTCCCACGAGTAGTTGAAACTGTCACGGTGTCCCCTCATATTGCCCCAGGGAGGTATTTGACAGACATTGGAAGAAAACTGCTGTGGGGATGGGGCTTCCAAGGGAGCTGAGCCCTGGCCATCGGAGCCTCAGCCTTGGCATACCCTGTGCTCAGCCAGGTATGGGAGCACCAGCGAACACTTTCCTTCAGGGAGCACATCAGTGAGGACCAGGTGCATCCTGAGCGAGCAGTCTGCTCTTTGGAAGACTCTTAGGCTTTCTCAACCAGGAGAGAGGTCCAGAATTGTATTTTTTGCTGTTCTGGTGGGATTAGGGATCAGCATAGATTTTTTTTTTCTCCATGCAGAGTCATCCCTCAGTATCTGTGGGGGACTGGTTCTAAGGCTTCCCTCAACTCCAAAATACACAGGTGTTTAAGTCCCTTTTTTAAAAAGTGTAATATTGCCGGACGTGGTGGCTCATGCTTGTAATCCCCACACTTGGGAGGCGGAGACAGGAGGATCGTGCAGGTTCGAAGCCAGCTGCACTGGCTTAAGAGACCCTGTTTCCAAATAAAAAATATATAAAATAGGTCTGGGAGTGTAGCCCAGAGGTAGAAGGTTTCCAGGAACCCCAGTACCACCAAAAAAAAAAAGGTGTAATATTTGCATATAACCTAGAAATGTCATCTCATGTATCTTAAATCATCTCTTGGATACTTATAACAAATGATACAAGGTAAATGCTGTACATGTTCAGTACAGATGTGTTTTGTTTCAAATATTTTTGGTCTGCAGTTGATTGAATACATAGATACAGAAGTTGTGGAGATGGGGAGTGAACTGTATTCACTTACCTGTTCCTAGCTGATGGGTAGAAGGCTATTAATAGGTTAGATGTGATTCAGAGAAACAAATGTGACATTTCTTGACACTGTGTATTGGAGTTAAATTTATTCCTCCTTCCTATACACTACCTAATTTGATTCTTACAGAATGATTGCCAGGAAAATATTGTTTCAGCTTTACAAGTTTCAAATCTGAGATCAAGAGATACTGACTTTCTTGCTTAAGACTGCACAGCAAATAAATCTCAAAGATGGAATTTGTACCCTTGTCTAACTCCAAAATACAGAGTCTGTCTTTTTTATTTTGGTGGTACTGGGGTTCCTGGAAACCCTTCTACCTCTGGGCTACACTCCCAGACCTATTATTTTTAACATTTTTATTTGGAAAAAGGGTCTCTTAAGCCAGCGGGCTGGCTTCAAACCTGCGCCATCCTCCTTGTCTCCGCCTCCCAAGTGCGGGGATTACAAGCGTGCGCCACCACGCCCGGCTCAGAGTCTGTCTTTTAAGGAAGGGTAGCACCTTTCAGAATGTTGAAACCTAGAGTAAGTTCATGGTCACAGGAATCATACTTCATCAAAGAGTTAATAAATATGCTCTCATGAATTTTGTTCTTTCTATTCAAAGTTTAGAAAGTACAGAATCTAAAGTATAATATGCAGTAGAGTCTGTAGAAGCAAATCTGCACACACCCAGGTATGTTTTTGAACAAGCAGATGAAGCCGTCCTGCATATTTATTTTCAATCTTTTGAGAGTTACCCAATTCAACTTTTTTTCTTGGTTGGGAGAGGGGGAAATTTGCTTCAAATGGATGGAGAAGGGATAAGACTGATAATAGGAAGGGTTTTAAAATGAATTAATTAGATTGGGAAGCAAAACACCTTTTGCTTTTTCATGACTGTCTTTGGTTGCAGTAAAAGAGACTCTTTGACAGTGAGCTTAAGAAAGAAACGGGGTGGTGTTTATAGGAAGCCGAGGGTGGACAGGGAACGGACCAGGGGACACTCGGAACATTGACCCCATTTTCTCAGCCTCAGTGGGGCAAAGTGGTGTTCGAGCTGTGCTTGGCTCCCCAACGTTGCTGACTTTCTCCCGCTTTGAATTTCTGTGCAGAGGGTGAACTGTCATTGTTCTGGTCCTCAGCCTACTTCCCCTCAGATCCTCTTATGGACAAGAAAGGAAAAAGGCCAGCTGTAAAAGCCTGCCGCAGCGAGTGAACGAGAGCTAATGCATTTCATAGAAGATGAAGAACCCAAAGGTGACGTTCCCTTCCTGAGCTCTCACTAGCCCTTCAGCGCAGCAGGATTGGTGCTATGGTTTGGCTGCCATGTAACCCTGCAAAGGCCCCTGTGCCAGGAGCTTGGCCCCCGGGGTTGCAGTGCTGGGGTGGTGTGGGGCCTTTAAGGGGTGATAAGGGAGGTGTTAAGACCAGCTGGGAGTGTAAGTAGGAGGTGCTTAGGCCAACTGGGAGCATGTCTGGACCCTTCAGCCCTCTGGACTCTTGGTAAAAGTGCTCCTGAAGTGGCATTCTGATCCTCGTTCATGCTAACCAAGCATCTGCCATGTGTATAGCACATTGTTAGGCACAGAGACAGTGTTCGGGAGTGAGAAGGGTGGAAGGTTTCCTTTTTCCTCAGTCATGGACAGGAGTCTCATTACTTGAGCTCCTCTGGCTGTCATAAATGATCCTGGGGACCCGGGCTGTGGTGGCGCACGCTTGTAATCCCCATGCTTGAGAGGCGGAGATAGGAGGATCATACAGGTTCAAAGCCAGCCGCGCTGGCTTAGGAGACCCTGTTTCCAAATAAAAATGTAAAAAACAGGTGTCTGGAAGTGTAGCCCAGAGGTAGAACGGTTTCCAGGAACCTCAGTACCACTAGTAATAATAATAATAATAATAATAATAATAATAATAATAAATGATTCTGGGAACCTTGCCCACAGTCTTTTATTTTATCCTTATAGCATCCTACATGGGGTGGGGAGACTGTGCTTTGGGTACTAGTGGTGTTATCAGCCAGTATACACATCCCAATATCTCACTGCTCACCACTTCTCTGGAAATACTATTTTGGTACTTGTTCAAAAGAATTGGGATCAGAATCTCAAAGATGCTGAGGCTTAAAGACTCGGTAATGTGCCCCAAATCACACAGCTCCTATGTTCTAGAGCTAAGATTAGAACCCAGCACTTTGACCCTAGATGCCTTCCTCTTAGCATCAGGGTCCTGCATGGTATGGTGGTTAAGAGATTTGTTCACAGGGAAGAAGAGGATTTGAACCCATTCTCTTTCCTCTATACAATGATACATATCAAAGAATGCAGTGTTTGGTAATCATAGAACCTATATTTCTATTGAGTTGGTTAAAGTAACAGGAAAAAGGTACAGGACCAAGACGGGAATGAGAGAGAAAAGAGAGTGATTGAAAATTGAGATGAGAGCAAGCAGTGAGGAAGGATGGCCTGGAATTTGATGTGGTGGTTGTATGGAGCAGGCTCTGTAGGGTAAGGGACAACGTGAACAAAGGTTTGGCTGAGGAGGGCAGCATGGGGCTCCGACTGAAGAAGAATCTAGATGGCTTGGTGCTGCCCATGCATACTGGCCTTGACCATCTCTGTAGGGAGGACCTCTTGTGCTTGTTCAACCTGGGTCCATTGTATAGAGATCTTTCTTCTGATATTGGGCTCTGGGTTCCTACCTCCATAGCCACCTGTCACATGAATCTTCTGTCTTTAGGATTTTGTTTTTGTTTGTCCGGGGTTTTTTTTTGTTTGTTTGTTTGTTTTGCTTTGGGTACTAGGGATTAAACTAGGGACATTTTGTCTCTGAGATATACCCCCAGCCTTATTTTATTTATTTTTTTACTTTGAAACAAGGTCTTCCTAAATTTCTGGGGGACCTCGCTAAGTTGTTGAGGCAGGCTGTGAACATGTGATCCTCCAGTCTCCACTTCCCAAATACTGGAATTATAGCTCGTGTAATCCCACTACCCTTAAGTTTTCATGAACAAAGGGTTTGCTGGAAAATCCAAGAGCAAGTAGAAGTTACATAAACAGAAACTGGAATTTTATCCGCCTAGAGAACTTTCCCTGTCTTTCCTGGGTGGGTGGTGGTAGGGACGGACTTCTGGGAGCTGGCGCTGACGTTGCAATTATCTCCAGAAGGGACAAACTTCTTCTTGATACATGTCGTCCAGGAGATCAGATAGGTTCCCTGGCTTTCTTGGAAGAAAGCAAGTTTGGTTTTTTATGAGGGGGGTCATTGTTAGAGTTAGATATAGAGTGTCCTCTGTAAAGCTCATAAACTGATGTTCTGAGTTGATTTAATTCAGCCATGAGGGTTTTATCCAATCAGTAGATGAACCCATTGTAACCTAGGTGGGTGGTATTTAGGCAGGTAAGGTGTGGCCAGAGAAGGTGGGTCCTTGGGGGTGCTGCCTTGGGTACTGTATGTGTTTCTTCCTCCCCTTGCTGGCTCTCTGTTTCTGGCCTCCGTGACGTGAGAGCAGAGCCCTTGCTCTTTCCCTCTCTCCACTTTCCCCCACCACTACCATGTGCTGAGATTCATAGACCCCGGCCTCACAGGGACTGCACCTGGAATCTCCAAAGAACTGAGCAAATAAATCTCCCTTCCTCTAAGTTGTGTGTCCAGGTCTTTTGAATTATAGCTGTTGACTGAGATAGAGTTTTTTCTTTTTCTTTTTCTTTTCTTTTCTTTTCTTTTCTCTTCTCTTCTCTTCTCTTCCCTTCTCTTCTCTTCTTTTCTCTTTTCTTTTTTATGAGCAATATGCACCATGTGTCAGGTCCTTTTTTCTGATGCAAAGAACATCATGATTTCCATATCTTCTTTCTTTGATGAAGGGAAAAATCTGTGGACTTGGCATTATTATTATTTTTTTTTGTGTGTGTGTGTATGTGTGGTACTGGGGATGGAACCCAGTGGCATTTTACCTCCAAGCTACACCCCCAGTGCCAGAGCCAGCTGGCAAAAGTACAGGTTTTGAAGAGAGGCGTGAGGATGAAGAATTCAACTTTAAGAATTTGATTATCAGAATATTTAATTTATTCTAATGTGGGTGGGGGGCCGCCAGCCCACTATCTCTACCGGCCAACCCCTGCTCCTGGGTCAATATTTTCTACTGGTCGATGACTACTCCTGGGTCAGTATTCTCTATTGCGCTGGTGCTGGGTTTGTTTTTCCAGAGGTATTTATACAGTTACAGGTCAATCAATATCCTCATGTTACCACCACCAGAATACAATAAAGACCAATCCAAAGCACATATATTACAGATAGGTTAATCAGTATCCTCATGACATCACCATCTGATCTTCTCCCAGACCTTTTACTCTGAACTTTCCATGACCCCAAACCTTGTTGACTCTGGGTGAAGGACAGTCAGCTGAGTCAGAAACATTAATCTAGGGGAAAGCCTTAATGGCTCCCCACACCCCAGCCCTATTTTTTATTCTTTATTTAGAAACAAGATCTCATTGAATTGTGAAGGGCCTCACTGAGTAGCTGAGTCTCTCCTTGAACCACGATCCTCCCATCTCAGCCTCCCAAACGCTGTGATTACATGTGTGTGCCACCATGCCTGGCAAGGGCTTGGCATTTTTTATCACCTCTTTGCAAAGCAGCCTCTCAAGAATAGTAAACAAGTAAATACCCGACATGTCTACTGTGTACATAGGGCTCTAGCACTTTTGCTCATTAGTATAATTATTAGGAGGTATGACATTGTTAGTTGATATTCAGCAGGTCATTGATCTCCATAGAATGTAGAGTCAATGGGCTGAAGTGGGTGAGAACTGGGCCAGTGTTGGATGCAGTAGGGGTGCCATTGCGTCCTGCTGACTCTCAGCTGCCATCGTCATACTTAAATTTGGTAGCACATTACACTCCATTTGGCTCAGTGGCAACCATGTGGGAAGAGCTGAAGAAGTGTTAGCTGTAAAACACGATGCATGCTGGCAAGGCTGCGGAGAAGTTGGAACCCTTGTGTGCTGTTGGTGAGGATGCAAAACGGCCCAGCTGCAATGAGAAACAGACAGGGGGACTTCTCAAAAACTTAAAAATAGAGCCACCATATGGTCCAGCAATGCCACTTCTGGTTATTTATTATTCAAGAGAGTTGGAATGGGGATCTGGAAGTGGTATTAGCACACCTGTGCTGATTACACTCTTAATGATGGCCAAGATGCAGAAACAACCTACATGCTCATCAAAAGATGAATGGATGAATAAGGTATGGTATATGCATGCAAT
The DNA here is from genome assembly GCF_963383645.1 of Muscardinus avellanarius. NCBI lineage: Eukaryota > Metazoa > Chordata > Mammalia > Rodentia > Gliridae > Muscardinus > Muscardinus avellanarius. Next base: position 9,443,276 of record NC_137796.1, read on the forward strand.
GAAATGGTTCAGCCTTGAAGAAGGGAATTCTGTAGAATGTGACAACCCAGATGGACCTGGAAGGTGATACGCTAAGAGAAATAACCCAGTCACAGAAAGACAGGTAGTGTTAGGTGCCACTTATATATGGTATCTAAAATAGTCAATGTACAAAATCAAAGATTGGAATAGTGAATGTCAGGGTCTAGGAAGAGGGCAAATTGTACATCACTAATTAAGGGGCATACTGTTTCTGGAGTAAATTCTAGAGGCCTATTAGAAAACACTGTACCTATGCTGGGTGTGGTGGGGCACACACTCGTAATTCCAGTATTTGGAGTCTGAGGCAAGAGGATTGCATGTTCAAGGCCAGCCTCAGTAACTTAGTGAGGCTCCATTTCAAAAATGAAAAAGTAAAATAGGGCTGAAGGTTCAATTCCTAGTTATACACACATGCACACACACACACACACACACACACACACACACACCACATACACACATGCACAGTTTACCTATTATATTATACAATTAAATTTTTAAGAGGGCAGAGCTCATATGAAGCATTCTTACTAAAAGAAAATAAAATTAATATAGTACAAGAATTTCATGAAGCCCTATAAAATTTTTACCTAACATTAAAGTTGTTTTCAGGAAGTAAAGAAAGGTTAATCTGTCATTTTTTTTACGTACTGTGGTTGTCATCCTTCATCTGTGTTTCACTGAGGGGTTTACCCCAGCCACAGGCATTCTGGATGAGCCCACGTGAAGAGGGCGGTGTTTACAGCCATACTGGGATTTGTGTTGTCTTGAGTGGGTCATTTAATCCCTCTCACCCTCAACTACTTTAATAGGATGATGAGGCAACCATGAGTACCCATCTTCTTAAACTGGAGATCACTAGATCACTGTAGTGCATGATGCCCAATGTGTTAAAGAAAATGTAACAAAATAAAGTGGATCAGAGAGAAATAGAAAATGGCATGGTGCATTACAGGCAGAGTAGAGCTTTATGAAATGTATATATGTGTAACCTGTACTACAAATAAAGCTAGGCATGGTGGTGCATGCCATGCCTGTCATCTAATTTCTTGGGATGCTGAGACAGGGAGATTGCAGGTTTGAGACCAGCCTTAGCATCTTAGTGAGGTCCTCAGGAACATAACGAGACCGTGCCTCAAAATTAAAAACAAGGCTGAGACTGTAGCTCAGAAGTAAAATGTGTCTGGGTTCAATCCCCAGTACCCAATCCCCCCAAATAAAGCACTATAAAATAAATTTCTTTTTGTTTGTGTGTTGTGCTGGGGATCGAACCCAGGGGTATTCTACTTCTAAGCTACACATTCAGTTCGATTTTTTTAGTCTTTATTTTTGTAACAGGGTCTCACTGAGTTGCAGAGGACCTCACTAAGTAACTGAGGCTGGCTGTGAACCCGAATTCTCCTGTTTCAGCCTCCCAATAAAATGAATTTCTTATTCTGGGCAATACTGAAAAGTTTTAGGGAAACTATTGTAGACTAGAGACAACCTAGGTAGAGAAGTGAATTCTAGCCACATAGTGATATCGAATGACTATTCTCATCATGGCCATGTTCTTCTTTGACGTTTCCATCCCTAGATAAGCCAGGAGAATCCAAGTCTGTCTATGCACATTGAGTCAATCCCCTATGGGCCACTGATCTCAGCCAACCAAACACTGATACAGATGAACAGGCAAGTGCTCTGTAGTCCTCCTGACCATCAGAACTCCTTGGAGATGCCCAATAAAGGTAGATGACCACCACCAGCACAACCTTCTCAGCCCGAGACCTGCTGGGCAGAAAACAGACTGAACTTGTCTCGAAGGAATCAAGGTGCCTTCCAGGTGTGCTGGGCCAAGAACGCTCTTGTCACTTAATACTGGTGTCCCCTCTCTACTTCAAAAAGACTCGGAACTACAGCTGGCATGCTGATTACCAGGGAATGGCTGCACCCCCTAGATCCGATCATCTGCTTGGAACAGAACATCCTGTTACTCTGGGTCCCTCTTTCTCTGGCAGTTCGACCGTGATGTTGCATTTGATCGACATTGGGCACACATTTATTCAAACACCTCTGTGCACTGAGAAAGGTAATTTAATTGTGCTGAGCTTCTGCAAAAATAATCTCCACGGGGTCAGCAGAATGACTTTTCTTCCCTCTGGCCCTGCTTTTGTGAATGCCTGACTTTAACCCTTTAAGGGGGTGCCGATTATTTACGAAGTAAACATCAGGATCTTTGGTGAGGCATTCTAACATGATGTAAAATTAAATTGCACCCAAAACCAATCAATCAACCAATTAACCAATCAAACAAATAAACAAAGAAGCCCCTCCTACTGTGATTCTTATGAGTCTTGTTGAGTCTCCATCTCCTGATCATCTAAAAACCCAGAACTTTTAGCCCCCTAAATAGGTTCTGTGTGTTTTATACTTTCTTTCATGCTTTGTCAAATGCTATTTCTACTGCTTGGTATGACTCTCCCTGTCGAGGTCATTTGCTAAATTTATAACCCTCTCACAGGACTCAGCTCACCTCTTTTGTGAAGCCATCAAGGTTCATTACTTCCTTCTATTGGAGACATATGCCCCTAAGAGATATGTTTATTAATACTGGATAATGATAGATTATAGTCAATTTATTTACTTTCCTTTCTCCATGAAGTCATCTTCAAATGGGCATAAATCAATTGTGACATCCAACAAGTGAGAAAAAAAGGTGACCATTTTGATTCAAGACATACTAAGTGGTAAAGTAGAGACTCGGGTATAGTAGGATGCATAATGGCCCCCAACACATGTCACCCTTGGAATTTGTGGATTTTACCATAAAAGGAACTTTCCAGACTTTGAGGATCTTCCACTGGAGTTGTTATCCAGGGTTCTTCTGGTGGGCTCTACACGTGACCACAAGTGTCCTCTGAAGAGGTGAGATCCAGGACAACAGGAAGACTGAAGCAAGATGCTACTCTGCTGGCTCTGCACACACGTCAAGGAACCACGAGTCAAAGACTTTGGCCCTATAGCCTGCAAAAGGCTAAGCGACAAGACCTCTGGGGATAGTATGGTTTGCTAACACTTGGGTTTTAGGGCCGTCAGTAGTTCAAGGGCATAAGTCTGCACTGTCATAAGTCACTATGGTGTGGTGATGTGTTATAGCAGCAACGGGAATGGAATAGGTGGTGTCCTATGGTTGAGATACAGAATGTCCATTGAAAAAGTTCACATACTGATGTTCAGAATTGATATAATTAAACCATGAGGGCTCTAATCTCATCAGTGGATAAATCCATTGCAATGGGTTTATTAGATGGTAACCTCGCCTGGTGGGATGTGGCTAAAGAAGGTAGGTCACTGGGGATATGGCCTTAGGAATGTGCATGTGGCCTTGGACCCCCTTCACTAGGGGTGTCCCTGGTCTCCATGATGTGAGAGGCTCTCTCTCTTCTTTCCTCTGTCTCCCACCATCATGCTCTGAGCTCTGCAGTTACAACTGGCCTACCATGAACTGAACCCCTAAAATCTCCAGGATGGCGAGCAAATAAATCTTCCTTTCTCTAAGTTGTATTGATCCACTTTTCTGGATGACAGCAGGGAGGATGCTGACTAAAACATCATGTAACATGTATAGCAAGAAAAGCTGACAGCTGATAATAATGGAGGAAAGTAGGATAGAGCAAGGCGACAACTCTGGTACCCTTGGGAAAATCACAAGCAGTCTTGTTAAAGTGTGGATTACAGCTCAGTAGATCTGAGAACGAGCTTGAGATTCTGCTGCCTCCCAAGCTCCCAAGCAAGACTGATGCGACCTGTCTAGTACCACACTGTGCACAGTAAGAGAATGGAGATCAGTGAGTGAAGATAAGCCAGTCTTGCCTAAATGAAATCCAGAGGGATGGGTGGGTGCAAAGAGAGACAAAAACCATATGAGACTGCCATGGGAAAAAGATTGATTACTTAATTCGGGATCACCAGGCCCCTTGGTTTACATGATGGGAACATATTTCAACATGCACCAGCCTTATTTATTTATTTATTTGGGAAAATAAGAAATACATATTCAAGGGAGAACACAGACCACCCCAAAAGTGAGAGAGGTGCTTTTCTTTTGTGGCTGATGTCTTGGACTGCTGGCTGGTATTTATATAATACATAATAGAGAAGAGCTTTCACTCTACCTCCTGTTATACTCACCCCCTCAACCCATTTTTTTGGAGGCGCCTGTTCTAGTCCCCAAAGGTATCTTTCTTGCCTAGGACAGCAGATATTACAGAATCGTAGAGAATTAGTAATGAGGAAGAATCCTATTGTAGGCACAATTGGGAAACTATTGTAGAGCTGTTAAGAACACAAATTCTAGCCAGGCATGGTGGTGCATGTCTGAAATCCCAGCACTTGAGAGAATGAGACAGGAGGACTGCAGGTTTGAGGTCAGCCTCAGCAACTTGGAGAGGCCCTCAGCAACTTAGTGAGATCCTGCTTTGAAATAAAAAATAAAATAGGGCTGGAGGTGTGGCTCAGAGGTAGAACACTCCTGGGTTCAATCCCCAGCACCGCACAAATAATTAAAAAAACCGAAAAGCTCCTCTAAATCCTACAGTTAGAAGTGGACTGAGCCTCAGCTGCCCTCCAGGTTACTTAATACTTTTCAAGTTTGGGCTTCACCATCTGTAAAGTGGGAATGGAAATTGCATCAGCTGACCTCTTGGTCTTGGTGAGAGTAAAATCCCAAAATATTGAGAGCATTTACACTGGGATTCAGCACACATGTTCTGTAAAGGGCCAGACAGTAAATATTTTCAGTTTTGCAGGTCCTAGGTCTCTGTGGTGTGGCGACTCTTCCATTCTGTCCACATAGAGCAAAAGCAACCAGGCCACATGCAAATGAAGGGGGATCGATGTGTTCTGCTAAAACTTTATTTACAAAAAAAAAAAAACAGGGTTTGGAACACAATCTGCATATCTCCACTTTAGAACATTACCAGCAAGCCTTCAAAAATAGCGAACACAATTACGGTCCTATATTCGTATTGTTAGAGCATTGTTAAATCGACCTAAGCCTTATTCTTCTGGCTAGCAGGCTCCCCAAAGTAGAGGCTGACAGTATTCATTTTTCTCCTTCATGGAGAATCATTTTGTGGAAGTGCTGGGAAACAGGGTGGGGGAGGCTTCTTTTTTGGATTTTAAACCTGCCAACAGAATTTTTATAGTCCAAGTGTTTAGGGTATTGCTTTTTAAAGATGTTGGTCTCTTGAAGATTTAATTTTTATTGATCAAACTTTAGGGTGATAGAGGATAATCCAGGAGATAAATAATACACAGCATGGTTCATTTCTCATTAACTCGGCCCAAGTCAGCTGCAGAGCAAGAGGGGTAATTATATATGAGAGCAATTAGCTGCCAAATGCAAGTAGATGGAGATAATTTAATTGTTTACTTTTGGCTATCCCTGAGGTCTGAGTGTGTAGAGCCAAGAGAATTCATTTGATGGATTTAGTTGAAGATCCGCAACTTTATTTCTCCTCCTTACTGAGCATAGGCGTCAGTTTAACAGTGTTGTATGCCCTGCAAACATCGATGGCCTCACGCTCCAAATGAAAACGTTCATTAGCGACCTTATTTCCTGATGTGTTGTGAGCTGGGAGCCAGAATTAATGAATTTTGTCAGATTGCCTCCAGTAGAGAGAGGAAAGGATGGAATTCTTTGGCAGTCAATTTCTGTCCTGTCATCTGCTTATTGTTTTGTTTTTGACATCACTCCCAAGGATTTTCTGAACTTAGCATGGCCTAGAATTCTCAGTGCTCAATACCATTATACTTCACTACCTCCATAATGTTTCCTTCCTTCCTTCCTTCCCTTCCTCCCTCCCTTCCATCTTCATTTTTTTCTTTTTTCTTTTTTTTGTGGTACTGGGTGATTGAACCACCAGGGTCATTCTACCTCTGAGATAGACACCCACCAGCCCTTATCTATTTATTTATTATTGTTTGGAAAAAGGATCTCTCTAGTTTGCTGAGTCTTGCTGTGTTGCTGAGGCTGTCCTTGAACCTGTGAGCTATATTCCTGTCTCAGTCTCCCAAGTAACGGGGATTGCAGACGTGTGCCACCATGCCCGGCTCATAATGTTCTTTAAACTATCTATAGACCTGCGGCCCCGGTTGGAAAAGCAACACTGAGGGTTCTATGACAAGAGCTGCAAAAATAATGGCTATGGAATGCCAAACGTGTTGGTAATAAATGCATGTGCCGCTAGGAATCTTAGACTTGCAGGCATTTGACACATGGGCTAGTCGGTCCTCTGCATCTGTGGATTCAACCACCTGTGCATTAAAAATATCTTTTCATACTTTTATTGGTGCAACATGATTATACATCATAATGAGATTAGAAGTGATCCAAACATAACGCGCACACTTCACTCGGTGTATTTCTCTCTGTGCACCCGTCCTCCCTCCCCACGTGAGTTAGAGAGACTGGCAGTGAAGTCTTATTTGAACTGTTACCTTCCTCCATCCTCTCTGTGCCTCTGTGAAACATACGGGCATTTTTGTTCCTGTCATTATTCCTGAAACAACACAGCATCTACATTGTTTTAAGTATTGTAAGTAGTATACGCTCTATGAAAGTATTAAATAGGTTATGTGTAAATACTACCCATTTTATGTAAGGGACCTAAACCTCTACGGCTTTCACTTTCTGTTGGGCGTCCTGAAGCCCATCCCCTATGGACACCAAAGGACAACTGTGTAGGTTCTACTACAGCAGTCCTCATCTGAGCAGCCTTGTATTCTTGGGCAAACATTGAACTTAAAAGGCATAAAAAGGTTTGCACTATTTTTTATTTTTCCCATGATACTGAGGATTGCACCCAGGAACATTTTACTTCCAAACTACACCCCAGCCACTTTTTAAGTTTTTGTTTTGAAAAACAGGTTTTGCTAAATTACTGAGTCTTGCTAAGTTGCTGAAGCTAGCCTCGAACCTGCCATCCTTTAGTTTCAGCCTCCCAGGTACTGGAATTACAGGTGTGCACCACCATACCTGGCTACTACTTTTTAGTCATAATATATAATTTTGTATATAATTGTCCATATCTAGCCATAATTTAAATCCATATCTTCCGGCCAGGATGCTCACAATTGTGGAGTGCACTTGGCATTTTGTATATTTTTTCTGCCTTTCTGGTAGGCAAGTCTTAGGTGAGGAACTTGGGGTATATTTAAAACTTGCTTAAGACAAGAGAGCTGCAGGAACCTCAGAGCCTGCAGAGGCGACATACTGTCAGTGTTCTGAAGGTGCTTTTTTTTTTTTTTTTTTTTAACACGGAAACTACTAAAGCAGCGGGAGAAACACTCACCACCACAGTCTATCTTGAGCCTCGATTTTCTTTTGTTCTCCCAGTTTCTTCGGCCAAGTCTCAACTTATTACCTTATGATTTCTGGGTTGTTTTTCTCCCAGGGAACCTGTAACTTGTCTTGGGGTCTGCACCAAGCTCTGGGATGCCTGGGAGTTTCTGGACCTTGCTTTTGGCCAGTTCCAATGGGCTTTCCCAGGATATGGCTCGGCCCCCGTGTGTATGAGCTGAAGTCGGTGTTTACTCAAGGAAGAGAGTGGTCCCCACTTTGCCCACCTTCTTGGCACTTAGAAAACCTCAGAAATCGTAAGCGTTTCAGATGCGGCTAATTTAAATGTGGAGATGTGAAGATAATACACTGGGGTGTATCAGGGTGAGTGTGGGGTGTGCGAGGGATGGGAAGGAGGGAGAGCCATAGAAATGTGGCCTCAAACCATGGAGGGTCCATTGTGGGGTTACCTGGGCAGGTAAAGCCATGCATGCCAAGGATGTGCCAAGGTCTCCTTTTATTTCGTCAAACTACCTGTATTCAGTAGCTAAACTATCGGGTTTCAGGATTAGAATCCTTACTTTCTATCTTCTTTTATTTAGGGATTAAGATTGTTGTCTTTAATTTAAAAACTCTCTCTTAGCCAGATGTGATGGCACATGCTCGTAATCCCAGTACTTGGGAGGATGAGAATGGAGGATCAAAAGTCTGTGGATAGCCTCAACAATATAGTGAGATTCTCAGCAACCTAATGAGACCATGTTTCTAAATACTTACATACATACATACATACATACATACATGCATACATACATACATACAGGTTGGGATGTTGCTTGGAGGTTCAAGTCCCAGTACTACAAAAACAAAAACAACCCCATCTTCATACTCAAACATTCCAAGTCCCTATATTTTGTAGCCTTTCGAACTTTTTGTTTTTCTGCTTCTTCTGACTGTCAAAGTAATGCATATGCATTTTAGAAACAAAAACTAGGAAAAAAGAAAAAATCCCACCCAAACTCAAAGAACAAAAAGAGTAGTCATAGTCCTAGCTGCAACCCAGCAAAAGATATTTTAGCACCTTGGTGAATATCCTCTTAAATACAAGGCATGAATCAAGTTATTTAACAAAAATAGAATCATGCATGCCTCTCTAGAACTTACTGTAATTTATGTAAACATATCACAAGTTGGTGTCTATGTTGTCTCGATTTTTTCTGATGTATACAAATAAAGAGCTGGTCTAATTAGCTGAGAGTAAATTAGACAATTTTTTGTAATAAATACATTAGCAATTATAAAACATAATTAAAGAGGCATAAATGGTTATAAAATTAGCCCATGTGGGAGCAATATCATTATAAAGATAGTAAAAAAAATAGATGTGCATTGCCTGGAAATGTATTCCTATGTTTTAACCTAATCATTGATATGATTTCCTTGTTGTATTGATCCACTTCTTTGTGATGAAGTGACTCTGACCATCTAGTGTTCAAAAATATTCATCCATTCAAGAACCTAACATCAGCCAGCCATGGTGGTGCATGCCTGTAATCCCAGTACTTGAGAGGCCAAGACAAGAGGATAACAGGTTAGGTTTGAAGACAGCTTCAACAATTTAGCGAGGCCCTTTGCAACTTAATGAAACCCTGCTTCAAAATTTAAAAATAAAAGAGGGCTGAGGGTATAGCTTAGAGGTAGAACACACCAGGGTACAACCCCCCAACAACAAAGATCCTAACATCCTAACATTTGAGTTCCTAAGAAAGAATAAAATATAAGGAATGGTCCCATCATTCACAGAACTTGTCTTTTCATGTGAGAGATAGAAAGAAAACCGAATAGGGAAATAAGTACACCACAATATTGGATATGGAAGTAGAATTGTGGAAATTCAAATACAGGTGTGGAAGAGAGAGTGCTGTCAGGGTTAGACTCTTCCAGGAGGGAACAAGGGTCCTGAGAGGGCACGTGGCTGGTGGTAGCAGGGTGAGGGCAACTTGGGGAGAGGGGACAGAGGGTGTCAAAGCCCTCTGGAAGGAATGGGCTCTGCCTGTTATGGGAAGAGAAGGAGGATCAACTTGGTTGGAGCTTAGTGGCTCAGGGGAGTCCAGAATGGGCCACTTTCTCCGTTCAAGGGAGAAGGGTGAATTTCATTATGGCACCACTGGAAAGCACCAGGAGGTTGAAGCCAAGGATCCTGCTGCTTGCATCTCTCAAAGATCACTCTGGACTTTGAGTGAGGGATGGAGTGCAGTGGGCAAGAGTGGGCATAAGGGGTGATGGGCCAGGGAAGATGCAGGTCCAGGAGGGAGGTGAAGGAAGCCAGGACCAGATGCCACAAGGGGAACTGGGATGAACTAGAGACGGAATAAACAAACCTGCTGCTTAGGGCAGGTGGGAGCAGTGCCCAATCAATGAGCTGGGTATGGGGGCACCAGCCTGTAATCCCAGTACTTGGAAGGATGAGGCAGGAGAATCGCAGATTCAGAGCTGGCCTCAATAACATAGTGAGACTCTCAGCAACCGAATGAGACCTTATTTAAAAATATAATAAAATAAATAAAAAGGTCTAAGGGGAGGGGGCATCTCAGAGATAGGATGCCCTTGGGTTCAATCCCTCATACCCACCCCCTAGAAAACAACATATAATCAAGGACAAAGTCTATGGGGCTACAGAGAAGCATGTTTTGTCTGGTGGGCACTTTTTGGAGAAATGGAACAACACACTTGAGCACCTGTAATAACACGAAGCTAAGTTTAAAAAATGCTTTCTGATGATGATGATGATGATGATAATAATAATAATAATAATAATAATAATAATACTTTCCCTTTTTGAAGTCTCGACCATGTACTTAATACATATCCCTTCTTCCTTATAGTGGCGGTGGGTGGGGTTTACCAAGACGTACATTGATTTAAATTCTATCCTTTCTACTTTACTAAATTACCAAATAAGCCATGTTTTCCATAGGCCCTTTGCCCCTCTGAGGATTGCATTGCCACGGAAACAGATTGTTAAGGAGAAGAACTGCAGCTAAATCCTATTAAACGTGCAATAATTCAAACAAAATGCACCAAGCCAACCGGCGCTTGGATTTGGAATACTGGCCTTCAGATGTCCCCTTCCTTGTGCCTGACTATATATTTAATAAGGTTCAACATTTAGATGCCTGTATAATTCTACCCAGAGTTGCAGACTTGTACATTCCTGCCCCAAATCCCTGCCCTGAATGTCAGCATTTTTAATTAACCTTCCCACATGGTATTTCACATCATAAACTCTCTGCATGGCACTAGCTTCAAACGGTAGGGAGGGAAAAAAAAGTGGTTCTTTTCTTTGTCTCAGTCAGATTTTCCTTTTGTAAAAAAAGAAGCAAAACAGCTTATGGGCCTGCACATGCTGAAATTTGACTGCAGGAAGTCTGGAAGGAGAGATGTCGGAAGCGTCCAAAGTCTAGAGACCAACGAATTCCGATCCGTTTCACGCTCAAGATACCTGGGCTTAGCAAGACCGATTTATTCTCCAATGTCACACAGCTTATTAATGGGCAGCACCAGAGGCAAAGCCCACTTCCCCTCCTGATGATCAAATGTTGGGGTGTGTGTGTGTCCAGGTTGTTCCTTTTACCAGTGTCCTCCTAAAAATCGTCTCCACTGTTTCTTCGGTATAATCTTCACGTCTTATGCACATCCTTTGTACCCCAGTCTCCTTCACTGACAATCACCCTATACCCCCACCCTCTCAGATGCCCCAGACTCACTCTTCAGATACACCAGGTCTCACATCTAATCTCCTGCACCCCCATCGTCATTTCTCCGGCTCACCTACCTCCTTGCAAGAGAGATGGATTTATGCATCACATTGCGTTGTGCACAAATATGTTTCTCGAGCCAGCGCCTGTGGGTTTTTCCAGGAGACCATTCTCACTTGACCCTTGTCATTTCATTAAAAAATATTCAGTGGAGTGCGAAAAAATGTAATTGGAACCGGCGTACCACAAATGAGCGCTCATTTAGGAAGGCTCACCGCTAAGCTCATCGGGCGCAGAAGATGGCTCCTCACGCACAGGAGAGGCAAAGAGTCAAATGGATAGCATCCCTGTTCAACAGGACGGAGCATCGCTCTAGCGGTGGGAGTACAGAGAGAAGAAAGAGTAGGGCGAGGAAGTTGAAGGCACTGCATCAGCCTGGAACCCGATCGGGCAGAACGGACAGGACTTTTTAAGGACAAAACCCTCCAGGCTATTCAACTTTACATTCTGCTCCTAGATTTTGCCATGGAAATCCACCTCAATAGTCCTATATCTCCAACCACAGTCACTAAGTGAAGGGCCTAAAGGACATATTAATTAAAGCAGAGAAAAGCAGTCTCTGTCCTGGCGTGGGGCTGACACCAAGGTCAAGGGGTAGATTAAAGAACTTGAGATGCAAAACCAGGATCATTGAAGATGAACAAGGAATCAAAGACGACTGGAGAAATGGGAGCCCTTATTCAGGACTGGAATCAACCTTGAGGAGCACGGCTGAGCTTTTGGCACTGGGATTACAATGAGGATTGAAGCCAAGAGCATCTATATCTGAGGGAGATGGGCGCCCAAGCCCACGTTGGGCATTAGTTTTGCAAAGATGACAAGGATCTCTTTTTGGCCCCTAGTAGTTCATAGAACACTGGGACAGTTAAGTATGGAAATAACTAATAACAGGGCCAAATTCTGGTGGGAAAATAGGAGCTACTCAAGTATGTCCATTCCAATAGGAGCTACTCAATTGTGTCCATTCCAGATAGGGTACTTTATGCACAGTACTCTAAGCAGTAAAAGGAGGGGGGGTGATTCAGAACAATGTTGGACGACCCTAGCTTGAACCTTTTTCAGATAGACTCTTGGGAAGAGATTGGGTATTTCTTAGCTCACTGCTTTAATAGGTAATGAAACGGGCTCTTTGATTAAAAAGAGCTATGTCATATTTAGTTGCATTTTTTCACTTATTTAATATCCACTGAGCAAGTGCTATTTACCAAGTGCTGTGCCAAGGGCTTACAGTGTACAGATGGACTAAAGTTAAGATGTGATCTCGCTGTTATGGAAAGTTTGATCTGGAGGAAGAGTATGGCATCATCAGAGAATCAGGCAAAGGGGGCATCAGTCACATCATGGAAATTACGAAGGAGAGGTCCATGGTACCAAGAGAGCTTAAAACCAAGGGAAAAACCTAGTTAGGATGCCAGAGGAGGCTTCCCTGAATGATGAATAAAAGTTAATAAGGCAAGCCAGGTGTGGTGGCACACACTTATAGCCCCAGCATTTGGGAGGCTGAGACAGGAGGATCGTGGTTCAAGGACAGCCTCAGGTACTTAGTGGGGCCCTTTGAAACCCAGTGAGACCCTGTTTCAAAATAAATAATCAAAAATAGGGCTGGGGGTGTAGCTCGGAGGTAGAATGGCCCTGGGTTCCATCCCCAGTACTGCCAACAACAACAAAAAGAGTTGACAAGGCAAAGGAAAATGGGAAATCATTCCAGATTGAAGGATCATCTTGTGTAAGAGTCCCGTGGCATCTGTGAATGGAACCCAGGCTAGTGTTGGAGGCATGAGATGAGCAGGGAGCAGGCACCCAGTACAGCAGGCAGCTAGAAAAGCAGGCAGGATCTAGGAGTCAGGCCTTGAAAACTCTATTAATTGTTCTCATAAAAAAAAAAAAAACATGAAAGCCATTGGGTATCCCAAACAAAACATCATTGTATATAAGTGTTGAGTAAGTAACTATTATTGTAGAGGAAAGATGGTACACAGAAATATACCAGATAGAAGACCTAGGCTTGGCTTATCATAGGGCAGATTAAGTAGGATTTGTTGACAGATTGGATACAGGAGAGTCTTAGCTTGAGTTTACCTAGAAGTGAGCCCCGAGACAAAGATTCAGGTAGTTTATTTCGACTATATAAGGTACATTGGTGTGGGAGCTGGGAAATGAGATGAGAAAGGAAAGACAGCCAGTAAAAAAGGTATTAATCCAGCTACCACAGCAGGTAACTAGAGCTTAGTCTGCTGGGGAGTGAGTACAGAACTCAGAGTTAGAATTATCCCACCAAGGGGTGAAGATGCTGGGCTATTGAAATACCAACTCCCATCAGCCACTTGTTTATATGGGGGCATTCATTCCCTGACACCTCCAGCTTCTCGCTGAGAACCTGGGGGATGCTTCAGGAACAGCGATGCAAGTACTGGCTGTTGGAAGCAGTCTGGAGCTCACTGTGAAGATGGGCTCCTAGGATATGGTCCTAGGTGTCCTGTGTTACAGAGTCAGAGTGACAGCAGACGGTATCAACAGCAACTCAAAATGTTGAGCCCAGCCCGTGAGACAAGAAACATTGGAAAACATTGCATGCCGGCACAACTAGGCTTTGGGAATTCCAGGGAGGCACAGTCTCAGCTTTCGTGGCACTTACGAGTTTAGCAACTCAGCTCAATTGTAAGAAAACCCAAGGATGTGTCAAAGAGAAACGTGACCAGCATGAAGATGTGAGAGGCCAAGAAGAATTGGTGTGTACGTGTGTGTGTGTGTGTGTGTGTGTGTGTGTGTGTTGTGTGTATGTATACAAGAACTTTGGTCCTAAGAGAGGTGACCACTAATTCTTTGGTGTCCAGATGAGGCCTCTAAAGTATTACTGTCCAATAGAAATGCATAGCAAGCATTTAAATTTAAAATTTTCTAGTACTCATAATTAAGACAGTATGAATAAAGATAATTACTTAATTTATGTATTTATTTTGGTACTATGGATTTAAACCAAGGGCATTCTACTACTGAGATACACCCACAGAACCCTCTTTTTTCCTCTTTATTTTGAAACAGGATCTAACTAAGTTGCTGAGGGTAGCCTCAAACCTGCAATCCTCTTGTGTCAGTCTCCCAAGTACTAGGATTACAAGTGTGCATGACCATGCCTGGTTAAATTAACTTTAATACTATATTTTATTTAGCCCAACCTCTCCATAATGTTATCATATCAGCATGTAGTCAACACTGAGTTCTTGAAATGTGGTGTGTATTTTACCCTCATGATATCTCAAATCAGACTAGCTATGTTGTGTCTAGTGGTTGCCATCTTAGAAATCACAGACCCAAAGTCATTAAGATGGCTTAGCTCAAACCCCAAAACTAGCCCAGATTTAAGCACTATCAGCAATTTTGACTGGGACTTAGATAGGCTCACTTTGGCTTTGATTTACTAAGGCATCCGAAAAGAGATGTGAATGACATATAGGTTATCTAAGACTTATGTGAGTTGGCCAGGGTCTCCAGCATCCCTTTTTCCTTGTGGTTGTCTGTAGAGGAGTCATAGAGGCAGCTGTGAAAGGGGCAGGGTGAGAAGAGCTAGGCAGGCAGGAATCCTTTCCCCTTTATCCCCTTTATCTAGCAGAGCAGCTCCATTTACATATGTGGCTGGCACTGGGCTTCCCAGTATGCCAATCTTCTTTGTTGTCTGGGGCTGCCTCTCAGAACAGAAGTCAAAATGCCACATGCCCATTTTTTCTCTTTTTCTTGCAACTAGCATATGGCCTGATCGGTCCCCTGGGCCATACAGCTAGGGATAACAGCAGAATCCTAACCCTGGATTTTCTGTAGACCTATTCTGTGTTTAAAAAAAGAATAGATTGAAAAGCCCCCATGAAAAGGAATGAGAAAAGAGAAGAGGAAGAGTGTTAAATAATGTAAAGATCTGTACTTGTGGTGTGCTAGGACACTTCAGAAGAGAGTTATGGAAATCTTTCTAAGTGTGCATGCTAGGGAATTGTATTCTAATGGTTGGAGGTATTTCATAGAAACCTCCATCTCAGAAACAAACATCTAGGGAGGGACTCCAACACCCTCAGGGCTCCCATTGCTCCGGTTCCATTGTGGGCATTGACTGTGTTCTTCTCTCTCATTGCAGACAAACTTTCTCTGTTTCCCAGGGCAAAAAATGACCCACAGAAACCCACATATGATCCCCTCCAGAAACAGAAAGCGTCTGGTGCCGCTCAGTCCTAATTCCAAGGGGATTTCTGAAGGTATAAATCGGATTAACTGAGTCCCGGCTGGGTGCCAATCCCTGGACAGTCAACAGTGCCTGTTTTATGTGTATCCTGAGATGGGAGGGAGTACTCCCCATTTCATACCTCGAAATGGGGAGCTGTTTAAGAAGGAAGGTGAATACAGTCCTACGGGTATGTTAATAAACTACTGAAAACTTAAGATCTTAAAACAATGGGAATGGATTATTTCACTGACCCCACAGGCCAGAAACCAGAAATACAACCAGTTTCAGGAGAGGGCCCTTCCTGCCTCTTCCAGGGTCTGGTGGCTCCTGCTGTTGCTCGGCTTGTGTTAGCCCCACTCCAATCCGTGCCTTCATTTTCCTGTGACTTTCTTCCTTATTGTTTCTGCATCTTCATGTCTCAAATGTCCCTTTCTTTTCAGTTATCAAATTGAGGGCCCATTCTAAATCCAGGGTGCTCTCATCTCAAAATCCGTAATCACATCTACAAGGACTCCATTTTCAAATAAGGTCACATTCACAAGTACTGAGGTCAGGATTTCTATCTTTCTCTTTGGGGTCATGGCCCAATTCACTCAGATGGATTGATGCATGTTTACAACAGGCTAGGAATTCTAGCAAAAAAGATTCCACTATCTTCAATTTATCGTTCAGTCTGATGTCTGGCCACAAGGATTGATAGTCAGAAAGAAAAATGTTGGCAGCTTCTCAGAATGCCTTTTGGGGTCCATGGAATGTGGCAGATTTAGAAGGAAAAACGTAAGGCTGGTGGAAGGAAAATGAAATGAGCCCAGGGCAAAGAAACATATATGAATTGATAAGGGAGTAGAAGAAAATAAGCAGAAGGAAAATGAAATTTTCAGACTGATGATAAGTAAAAAGAAAAACAACACAAAAATGATACTGACGGCCACGATAGAGTAGGAATAAAAGCTTAAGATGTAAAGAAGGAAAAAGAGGACAGTTATCGTCAAGGAAATCTCAAGCCAAGTCTATATCTATCAAATAAAAATGCACAGACTCAAGTATCAAGTCTTAGAAAAGGACCTTGAAGATATGTCACAAAATATTTCTCTTCCTTCCAGTTGTAACTGGTGGGACCTCTGTCATGACAACCACTGCTTAAACTAAAATAAAGACATATTTCTACCAATTATTGGCCAACTAACCATTCAACTCAGGCTTGTTGGGCCAAAATATGTCCCAAACATCTATTTTCTGGAATAGTTTAAAGTTTTTAAGAATTCTCAAAAATTCAAACCATTTATTTAAGTTAAGATCAAAGAAGTCATAGATTACTGGTTATTAAATGAGGGGCTACCTTCAGGTTTGTCATTGATTCCTGGTCCATTTAGAAAATCTTATAAATTTAGGCCAGTTATTTAGGTAAGACCATGCAAGTCATATATTGCCACTACATTAGGGGCTACACTGGGGGATTGGCCATTGATCTCTGTTCCATTCTTTGGAAAAATCTCATAAATTTTGGCCAGTAATTTAAGTAAGATCAAGCAAGTTGTAGATTATAATTATAGAAGGGGCTCCCTTTGAGCTGACCACTGACCCTTGGTCCATTTGCCTGAAACCTGGGGAAGTCAGACTGAGGATGTCTTATTGTATCTGGATATGTTCCTTCTGGGTCAAGACTGTGATAACCAAAGAAATATACCTAATACAGATATGCAAAGGGGTGCGATGAAGTAGTGTCCATGCTTTAAAGTGGGGATGGTTGAAGAATGAATGGGTAGATGAACTGACCTGCTACATTTGAGCCATGTTTAACAATGGAGGTACAGGGATGTGACTGGGTGCTGGGGGCAATCATAATTCTGAATAGAATGTCACCACTGACCCCATCAGTGGCCCCAAATATGCCACGGCTAAGACAACTGGACTGTGTAATGATTGTCCCGGAAATTTCATCAACATCTCATGGTATTCTCAAGAAAAAAATTGAGAAAGAGAAAAAAAGAAAGAAAAAATCCCTTGAGTTGTATTAATCATCTTGTTTAAGGGGTCGAGGAATGTTTCCCTATCTTAATGCTTTAGCTGGAAATCTGGGCTATGACCGAGTTGTTAAATTAACAAGTTCACCAAGACTTTCATTTATTAATTGGTATGTTCTATTTTAATTAAAATCACCCCAATGTGCAATGTCAGCTGAAAAAGCTGTAGGATATGATTCAGGTAAAAATAAACTCTGCACTCTCCAGGTTATTAACCTGGGGCTGCTTTACCTTCTGCAAGTGGTGATTCGAGGGAAATGTAAATTTAACCTTCCATGTCTGCCTCTGCTTGGAATAAGTCGATATGGTAAAGAGAATATGAGCTTTGAGATGCATACCTTTGGGTTTGAATGTTAGCTCTGCCATTTAAGAACCGTATGACCACAAGCAAATATTTGACCTCTTCAGTTTTCATAACTAAATGTAGGAATAGTAGTACTCACTGCAGAGAATTGGAGTGAAAGTCTGAGAATAAAGTAGGCACTTAATAAGTGTTTATCTCCATCATCATCACCACTGTTCCACTCACCTGGTTGGTAGTGTCTCTACATCCATCAATCAGGGTCAGTTCAGTCATGATGTACTGCTGGGCATTAATGTCCTTCCTTTCTTTGTGGGGTTGTCCCTATCATATGACTGTATTTTTTGAATCTTTTATTTACCCATAAGTCAAACAGGTGCACACTATAAGTGTACCTTGGGATGAAAACAGTATCTTTCTTTTTGGGTATGTGTATTTTCAAATGGCTACCAACTTAGCAGGAGGTAAACACTTATTAAGTTGTTTGGATCTATCTACATAATACATGAAATTGTTAGGTGCCTCTTTTGACACAGATGTACTTTGAAAAGATTACTGAGATGTTAAGTGCTCTGTGAACAAAAAAAGTGCTGAAATCCCTGTTACAGGAAAATAATAAAACCTTGTTATAGATACCATTATATGATAAACACCTATTATTTCCCAGGCACTGTTTTGAGAACCTTGGAGCTTTAGAAGAAAAAGGTCACACACATTACCTGAAAGCCCAAAGATGGAAAGTTTATTTCTCCTTGTTATAAAAGAGGAAACTGAGTCTTAGGGAGAAAGGGTCACTTGCTGAAGGTCACAGAACGGGTGATAGGGAAAAGGGTATTCATACCTAAGCATCTTGACTGCAGGCTCAGGGCTATTAGCCACTTCTTTGCCAAGGCTATGAAGCTGCAAAGAAGAGAGTTAAGCTTTCTGGATGGCAGACTTTGTTTATAAATTTAGGGGTTAAGAGAGTAGATGCTTTGAGCTGTCCAGTAGCCCACATGGAGTTCTGCCCTTGAACGAGCTCGCAGGTGACTACACCTGCCAGGTGGCCCACGACAAGCCAGATGGAGCCTTCTCCAAGGAACTGGTTTCTGAGGCACCAAGTTCTCTTGCTTTTCTCTCTGCATCAATCAATTCTAACAGATGGTTCTCCTTCCAGTGATGGCAGGATGCAGACCAGCAGGTTTACAACCTCTCCCTTTGGAGGTACTTAGCTGTGTGTGCTCCCCACTGGGGCTGATTTTGTTCAGTAGTTTTTTGTGGATTCCCTGAGATCCATACTTTGCCAATAACTTCCTTCCATTTGATCCAGCTTTGATGTTTAATTAGAACCCTGACGAGATGTCATAAAATGTATGACTAAATAGACAGGGGGAGGTGATGCCTCCATTGCTAAGTACCCAGCACTGTGAACTGGGTATCCACAAGTGTCTCTCAGACTAGATGTCAGCTGGGCCAGCTCCTCTCAGGATTCAGGCAGGTCTGTGCAGTTTTCATAAATGAATAGTTCAGAAGTGTGACTTTATGCACTGCCAAAGAGGTCAGCCATCTACCCAGCAATTACGCCACTGTCAGGCAGTAAACACACATTTGCAAATGCCTCTCTAACTGGTGAGAAACCATTAAGGCCCGTGCACGCAGGCTGGTTACAGAATGTTAATGGAGATGCTCGCCCAACATCTGCTTTCGTGGCTCCAGCCAGAGATGGGCAGTTGAAACACTTCTGGGTATACAGCAGAGGATCAGATGTCGGCCTCTGCCAATTTCCAGAAAAAGAAAACTCAGCAATACTGGACAGTTGCATGGCAGATCACTGGGTTGAGTGTGGGCATCGTGTCCTCAGATCCGGCCAAATCTTACTAAGAATGGTTTGGCTCGCTACGAGTCTAATCACGGTCCGCAGCAAGATGTGAAATTGGCGTCACAGAGCTGTGGCTGTACTGTTTCAGCACTGGCCTCTCTGACCTCGTGCACAGTGATGAATTTCATAATTGAACAATGAAATCCCTGCTGACTCCAACGCATGACAGTGGAGATGCCCAGAGAAAAGGGGGTGGTTCTTTGGGCATAAAAGTCAGAAAGTTTGTCCTTTTGACTTTCCACTTGTGGCATGTGTTTGAAATCAGTGTTTTTCTTGTTTTTTTTCAGGAGGTTTTTCTTTACATACTTTGGTACATTGTAGACTCACACTGTAATGTAGTTTAGAGTGGTGGCGATATCCATGTACACAGTACGTACCATCTTGAAATATATATATGGCTATCTCTCCCAGTTGGTAGGCATACAGGCTTTTTGTGTTCTTTCTCGATTTCAGCTGCTCTGGATGATGTCTGCTGAACTTCAACATCGTCCCTAGGCCAACCTCTGTATATGTAACAGAACCTAGAGGTCATGAGCCTCGATGGGGATGCAAAACTCCGTTTGCAATGCCTCATGCTTGAAATAATCTCCATCTAGCCATTTTCAAGTGTTACAGTGTATTATTTAGGGGTATAGCAATATTGAGACAAGCAGGGCCCCAAATTATAGCGGCAGCGAGATGACAAAATTTGACTCTTCTCTCTGGTGACACTGAAGTGAACAGCTCATGCTGGGAGGCTGCTTTGCTCCCCACAATGATTTGAAGACCCCAGATCTGGTGTTGGGGATGCAGCTCAGTGGTAGGGCAGGTGCCTAGCATGTGTGAAGACCGAGGTTTAATATCCAGCACTGAAAAAATAAAAGTCTATCATTAAATCAGATTCATAAAGTCATGTGTCATGCTATGTGGAAGGTAGAGAGAAGAATGAAAGAGAGAAAGAGAGAGAGAGAGAGAGAGAGAGAGAGAGAGAGAGAGAGAGAGAGAGAGAGAGATCATGAAATAGAAAGGACACCAGTAGAGAAATAACCAGGGAGAGGGTGGAGGGGAAGGAAAGGGAAGGTACTGGGGAATTAAACTGACCAAACTACATGCACGTACAAAGATGGAACAAAGAATCCCAGTATTATGTGTAATTACAGTGCACCAATATGGTTTTCAATTTTAAAAAATCCCCACGTCAAGGACCCAGTGCCTGTCATCTCTGGTTTTGTCACTGCCCCATGATGTTTCCTTACCTATATGGTCAAGATTGGGTTGCAGAAAAGCCCATATACAGCTCACTGGAGGGTCAAGAGGGGAGTTCCAAGAGAACTGGCTTCTCTCTTAGACAGTACATGACCTACAGGTCATGTTCACCTATGTCACATTGGCCTAAACTATACCCTGGTGGCCCTGTTAGTGGCAGGGGATCCTGGGGAATGCTGTTTCTACCTGGGAAGCTGGGACAAGGCTTAGAAACTGCTGTCACAGAAGATAGCCAGGGTAGGTTCTGGTGGCTGACCCAAAGTTTTTTTTTATCATATATAAAAACAACAGATTAAAAAATACATTGCCTCTTACAAATAAATGACACATGATTACATATTTGACAAGTATTTATCAAGTGCCTGTTATGTGCCATAGGCTCTTGCCTTGATGTGTAAAAAAAATTCTCACACGTGGTAAAGGACACTACACAACACTTTATGTAGGTTTTTTGCTTTTTTTTTTTCATACTGGTGATGAACCTAGTGGCATACTACCTCTGAGATATGTCCCAGTCCTATTTTATTTTTTGTTTTGAAACAGGGTTTTGATAGGTTGCTGAAAGTCTCACTAAATTGGTGAGGCTGGTCTTGAACCTGCAATCCTCCTGTCTCAGCCTCCCCAGTACTGGGATTACAGGTATGCACCACCACACCCAGCTATTTTTCCACTTTTGCAAGATGTCTACTTTTCCAGACAACAGAAGGCAACTAGAGAAAACATCAAAATTTTACCTTCACGATACACGAAAAATATACACATCTGTCCAATTCCAATACCAGGTGTTATTGATCTGAGCATGTGCACACATAAAGACATCTTGAATAATGTTGAGTTTTGGTCTCATAAGTCATAGCTTGCTGGTAGCATATTTATGAAGGAAGGTCTTTTCACAAGATGATATTAGATCATCGAGATTAAATTCAATCTCAAAGGTGGGTTTTTCCCTCAAGATAATTAAGGCAACCAACACAGCAATTTTTGCAGTCATCCCGTTGATTAGGTAAGTCACACCATCTTCAGGGTTTGTGTACTTGAAACAATGAATAATAGAACAACGTCCAGATTTTATGAAGTAGTGCCGGTGGTAGACCTTCGGGTGTAGGAAATAGTCCAGCGGCACCAGGAACACATCCTTAACTTCATCAGGATTCGGCTGGGGATGGAAGCTGGGGTCTATAAAACCCACCACCGGGGTTATCAATGTCTCTTTCTAAAAGCAGAAAACAAACAAAAAAACCAAATTAACCTAAAAGTATGGTGCTTTAGTTTTAAATGTTAAAAATCTCTGCTACTTCTATGAAGGTGAGGCTGGTCTTGAACCTGCAATCCTCCTGTCTCACCCTCCCCAGTACTGGGATTATAGGTATGCACCAGCACACCCAGCTATCCATCCATTACAAAACCATCCATTAAAAAAGTAATGGAAAAGCCCAAACCATCCATTACAAAGGTGGGTAGTAAAGGGGGTAGAATTTGCTCCAGAAGGAAAGTTACATCCCCCATGTAACCAGGGTAGTTCCTGTCTTGCCCGAGGTGGCATTCATGAGATGACTCTGAAAAGGGAACCTGTTGTGAGCATGAATTGGTACGATGGTTTGGAAGAGCCATATGGCAATACTATAATACTTCCCACTTTGACCTAAGAGTTGCATTTGTGCGAGTATAATTGCATTAAAAATTCCTCCCAACAAGGAGTGATACACGAACAAGGTGTAGGCATTAAGGGCAACGACTGCAATCTCACGGAGAGGTTGATCTCTATAATTTGCCTTAGAGGTAATGTCCATTAACTCTGCAGCTGATGGAGATTAACATTACATCAGCTATAGTGATAGCTATAGACTGGATACGGTGTGGCCTTTAAAAAGTATTTGATAGAGCTGGGCGTGGTGGCGCACATTTGTAATCCCAGCATTTGGGAGGCTGAGACAGGAGGATCGCGGTTCACGGACAGCCTCAGCTACTTAGGCCTTTTTCACCCCAGTGAGACCCTGTTTAAAAATAAAGATTAAAAACAGGGCTGGGGGGGGGTATAGCTGAGAGGTAGAATGCCCCTGGGTTCCATCCCCAGTACCTCAAAAAAAAAAAAAACACTCTTCCCTCTTGGTAAAGACCAAGTTGTGTTCTTTTATCAGCAGAGAAATGATATAATATTAACTGTGGTATATTCTCATTTATGGAAAAAATACATATAGATGTGTTGATAAAAATCATGTGCTTTATATACATGTTATTAGATATGTTATTTTTCATAACTCAGCTGTTTATATCATGGGGAGGAATTTCTGTGTACAACTACAAGTTCTTGAGAATGTGTATGAGCTCTGTGAGATGAAAAGCCTTGGGATTCTCCCAGAAATTTTGAGCGGCCTGGGCTGAAGGTAGGTTCAGGAGCTGCTAAGAGATGCAACCTCCAGTTGGAAAGCAAGCAAAACGTGGCGTTCCCAAGCCATCCACACAGAAAGAGGTTGGGGAAAGCTAGGGTAAGGGATGATGGGCATGGACCAAGGGGAGGTCCAAAAGGCTGCAGGAAATTCTCAGAGGAGGCCCAGGAGAGCTCAGAAGATTCACGGTACTAATGGTGAAAGCCTGTGCTTGCACTGGGAAGGGATGGTGGAATATAGACCCCGATGTCCCTAAGACAGGAAACCCGAGGCCAGAAGTCCCTGAGGGCCTCCCCTCACACCTGGCACTGGGCATACGCTGTCTCTGGGGCTGTGGTCCTCAGCTGAAGGCTTGGATGCAAGTGGTTTTTCAAGAAAGCATGCTTAGGAGGAGCTGGCAAGAGGCAGGGGGGGGAATCCATGCAGATTCAGGAGGAAGGCAGGTGAGGGTACCATTGGAGTATGTTTCAGAGTGTAAACTACCCCGGGAGTGTGCCCCGGCTGGAGACCAGGGCACTGGGCTCGCAGGCTCCTCGTTCACAGGCCCTGGGCACTAGTTGAGGGCTGACCTGCCGGAAGTAAATTCACAGGGACTTCCGGCTCCCTGTGCAGGATGGACAGACCAAGGCAAGGCAGCTCAAGCTGCTGAAGGGCACGAGCCAGAAAGAAGGATACAGAAGAGCTTTCAGGAACTCAGAGGCAGCAAGAGGGATAGATGAAGGGGTCTGTACACATCTGCGGCTACTGCTACCATTTAGTGACCACAGCCTCTGAGCCCCTGCTCCAGGACCCAGCACCCTCCTTCTCTCTGATTCCTCACAACAGTCTGATCTCGAAAAAGCTTTAAAAACTGAAACCCAAAGCACCGAGAGACACTTGCTCAGGTCACAACTAGCTGATAGGTGCAGGGAGCAGGACTAGAAGATGGCCCATGGCCGTGCCCTGAGATAGAGCTTAAGGTCAGCGCTATCACAGCCCTCCAGCCGTGGCCGGATGCTGCTGGGCTGAGTGCCTTGGGCTGCATCTCAGACAGGGGAATCCTGGCCATTGCTGTACGGCTGGACTGCTGGACAAGTGTGTGGACATCTGACTTGATGGGACCGGGTCTGGCTCTCAAAATGGCTCATCGGAGTCAGTGGAAGTTGATGTTGGTGATGGTGGGGTGGCTCTAAGGGAGATAATGTTTCAGGACCAGATGTTTCTTGCAGATGGAAAGTCAAACATATTCACATTGTTTAAGCTTATAATATTAACAGAGGACTTTGGATATTTGTGGGTATAGCAGCATTTCTGGGCTATTTTATTTTTTTGTAAGTAAAAAAGGAGACCCATAGCAGACATTCTAGGACCCATAAAAGTCCACATCTTGCTCAGTTACAGAGCTGGAATCCTGTGGCGGGGCTACATCTGTGGGACTGGGGAAGAGACAGACTTCAGGGCCTCTGGAAGGAGCTACCCGCTATTAGAAACACACCCAGGAAGTTAAAACACACAGCATGTTCCATGAGATGAGGGTCTGGAGGAGAGTGGGTGAAATCATATGGGTCATATATCAAGAAAGAAGAGCAGGCAATGGTGGCACCTACTTGTAATCCCAGTGCTTGGGAGGGTGAGACAGGAGGGTCGTAGGTTCAAGACCAGCCTCGGCAACCTAGCAAGACCCTGTTTTGAAAGAAAAAAAAAAAAAGGTAGGACTACGGGTGTAGCTCAAGGTAGAATGTCCCTGGGTTTCATCCCCAGTAACACACACACACACACACACACACACACACACACACACACACACAACTCAGGGATATAGCTTGGATGTAGAATGCACACTTTAAAAAAAGAGAGAGGAAGGAAGGAAGGAAGAGAGAGAGAGAAATCTTATCATATGGGTCATATACCAAGAAAGGAGAGCCATCGCATAGTTACATTTTAGAGACCTTTGCAAAGAGAAGCGTGTAAATGTGTGACCAAAGGGCTTGTTGGGTGGGGTTCTGGGGGGCCACCGCCCACCTACAATGGTTATTATACGAGGTAAGAGAAGGGCCAGTAACACCCACCCAGGCTGAGAACACTCCAAAACATCTCCAACCACCACCAAATGTCCCCTGGAGGCAAAAAAAAAAAATCATTCCAGGTTAAAAACCATCAAATTAGATCATGCTAATAGGTGATAAATAAGTTATGTTTCTTGTAACACAGTTTAAAAACAAGTGAGAGCTAAAATACAAAAAAAGAAAAAATAATGTCCCCCCTTCGGGACTTTCAAACACAGGGCCACAGGACACCTTTCTTTCTGGAGCTTTAGCTCATTCTGATTTCTCAATAATGTCATTTTAGAAATCTGCCCCAGAGATGTTTGGGCCAAACCCTGAGTTTGTCCTGGTGAGCTCACAGTAAGTCAGATCTGGCTGCATCCACTTAATTCCTTTTGGGTTTTCTGCATATGATATATATATATATATATCGTCATTTTGGTTTATACTATCAAGGAAATCATGATTCACCCTGAAATATAGCTACAAGTAGCCACCATTTCCGAACAGCTTACCTGCTGGATTGCTGTGATAAAAAGCGGCTAAATCCCGTGGTGTGGACAGAATGAGTACCATCAGGGTGAAGGTGATAGGTTACTTCTCTCCAGGGGGATAAAGTTTGGTACACAGCACACTGGAGCACATATTACATTTTCAAGTGAATTCTCCAAATAAATATATACTGGAAAAAAGTCAGTGTGGACTGAATACTAAAGAAAGGTTTTCAAGCGCCTCTGAGGCTCTGTAGCACCTTGCCCACAATGCGCTGACAGAGTTCAATCTCCCAGTTCGGGGTGGGGAGAGAGCAGCTTGCTCCTGGCTACGGAGCCCACCCTGACTTGGCTTTATGGGCGGCACTCTTTGAGGTCACGGTTGGATGGATGTGGGATCCTGGGGGCAGCAGGACCCCTAGGAGCTCATGCGGGTTTATGGAAATTCTTACATCAAGCAGATAGGGCACCAGGCGGCAGATGACCTCCACTTGGCAAGGAAGGAGCCCCACTTCCTCCTGAGCTTCCCGGAGAGCCGTGGCGGTGTCATCGGGGTCCGCGGGGTCCCGCTTCCCTCCAGGGAAGCAAACTTCTCCAGGCGACCGCCTTAGCTGGACATTGAAATGACAGAGCTACAGTGTGCAATTCCAACTTTGGAACCATTTGTTCATTCATTGGACATTTACTGAACGTTTCTTTTTATTTTGTAATAATGTTCTTTTATTGGTGCCTTATAGTCTCACGTCCTAATGTAAATCAGTTGACGTGACATACAGGCACACCACCCTCGGTGGCTCGCCCTCCTCTGCCTCCCCATGACCCCAATACGCAGGACTGAGACTGATGAAATTGACATTGGTATATTCACATAGGTACACGTAGTCAATGCTAGGATTTCCACTGATGAACCTCAGTCTTCCCGTCCCCTTCCCTTAGAACACCTCCCCGGCTCCACTGGGGTTTCTCCTCCAATGTCTGGAGTCCCTCTGGTATCCCCATTACTCCCTAGCTTGCACATATTAGAAAAAGCATATGACCCTTCACTTGCTGTGACTGGCTAATCTCACTTACCATAATACTTTCATTGACCATTCCTGCCCTGGAGGTATTAAATGGTGAATAAGACCCCCCCCCCAATAAGTTTTTTCTTAAATACTTAAAAAAAATCTACAAATTTCCTTGATTCCTAATTTTTCTCTACCTGCTCCCCAAAGATACCATACACACACATACGGACTAATACTGATGGGGGAAAAATTCGAAAGAAAGAATAACATAAAGTGTATTAGCCAGGTGTGGTGGTGTACACCAATTCTATTGGCCAGGTGAGACAGGGAATTGCAGGTTGGAGGCCAGCCTCGGCAATCTAGTGAAACCCTGTTTCAAAACAAAAAAAATAGAAAGAGCTGGGAATGTAGCTCAGAGGTAGAATGCCCCTGGGTTCAACTCCTAGTACTAAAAACAAAACAAACAAACAAAAAGAAAGTGAGGAGGCACTATTATCCACACCGTGTATTTCTGAGTCTTTTATTGAGTTCTTTCATGTTCTAGACCTGCTGCTTCCCAAGGTTATTTCTCCCTGACGCCTCAGTCTTATAAGCTATTATTTTCAAGTGTTTTTTTTTAATGGACTGAAATTCACATACTATAGAAAGAAGCACTTTTAAGTGAACAGTTCAGTGAAATTCAACATATTTACAATATTTCCAGAGTAGTTTCACCGTCCCCAGGTCTTCACCATCCCCCACCAACGCACCCAGCCCCAGACACTTTCTGCCTCTGTGGCTTTGCATAGTTGTGACACTTCATGCAGATGAAATCCTGTGACATGTGACCTTCTGTGTCTCCCCTTAGCATGTTTCTGAGGGTCTTCTGTGTTGTAGTAGGTATCAGCACCTCCTTCCTTTCGTGGCTGAATGAGACTCCATTTTTTTGTTTATGGGTATCAGAGTTTGTCCATCCATTCACTGGTTGCCAACTACTATTATTATTTCCACTTTCAGACAAGGGAACAAAAGCTCAAAAAGGTTAAATGACCTGACAAAGTTCCTACAGTGCCACATCCCCGGGCAAGATCTAAAAAAAACACCAAAACTTTTATTGGTGTAGTACTGGGGATTGAACCTCATGGCATTCTACTTTGGAACGACACCCCCTAACCCTATTTATTACTATTATTATTATTATTTTATTTTGAAATAGGGTCTCATTAGGTTGCTGAGGCTAGTTTCGAACTGGTGATCCTCCTGTCTCAGCCTCTCAAGTACTGGGATTACAAACGTGTACCACTCTGCCAGGCCAAAACAACACATTCTAAAGTTCCTCTGTGCTGAAAACTCAGGAGAGCTTCAGAAATTGCTACAATAAATAAGTCCTCCTACCTCCCCACGTCAATGCTAGTTAGGAGAATACAGCAAGGAAGGTGGACGGGCTTGTTTCTCCTTTCTGGAACACTCTCTACCCACTGCAAGTGCTTCTCAGGACACACGGAGGACAGAGACCTAGTGCTACATCACCTCTACAAAAATACTTTATTGTTAGCCTGTTCAGGAGACAGGAGTACCTGCAAAACCTCTAACCTAAGATGAAAATTAAAGGCTTATGTGATAACCTTTGCATTGGCAAAAAACGCTGTTGTCCCAGTTACAGTGGACGGCAGGGCTCCTGCTAACGCTGAAGTCCACGTAAGGCCCACGATTACAACTCAAGGTAGTTGTGGCAAGCTCACGGAAAATCAGATCTGCCTATATCGGTGCAGAATTCAATTTGCTTTTCCTCCTTTTTTAATATATGGGCCTGATTTATAATGTGTTTTGAAATCTTCTCAAAAAGAATTCAGGGCATACCAATTCAATTCAAGTGGCCTCATCTACTTCTTCTAATTAATCAGGAAAAAAGAACAATTTGGATCCGTGAGAACTTTATTCTTATGCCGGGCGTGGTGGTGCATGCTTGTAATCCCAGCGTTATCGAGGCTGAGACAGGCAGGAGGATCATGGTTCGTGAATAGCCCCAGCTAGTTAGTGAGGCCCTCTGCAAATCAGTGAACCCTGTTTCAAAATAAAAAGAATAAAAAAAAAGGACTGGGGGTGTAGCTTGGAGGTAGAATGCCCCTCAGTTCCATCCCCAGTACTGCATATATATATATATATATATATATATATATATATATATATATTATGCTGCTGTTTGGAAGAAACCAGGTGCTTTTCTAAAACTGACTCTTCACAAACCATCAGTACCCAAAAGGACCCTAAGTACAGAAGCTCTCAATATTTTTTTTAATTTTTTCTTATATATAGTATCCATTTTTTATTAAATCAAACCTTATGACATTCTTCTCAGAGGCCGACAAAGGTCTCAGCCTAATTTCCTAAAACTTCAATCTATGTTTTTGTTCTTGGATTTTTCTCTTGCCCGTTTCAAGCCTTGGAAAGTGGGAAAGAGGAGGGGGAGAGGAGGGGAGGAGGAGGGGACGGGAGGAGGGGGAGAAGGCGATCCGGAGAGCGGCCGCCTCCTAAAAGCCACCAGCAGGTAGCTCTGAGGGTCTGAATGTCTGCGCGTGGTGCGTGATGGGGAGTGGGCTTGGTGGCTCTTTGCTGGGCACGAGCCCCGGGACTCTGAGAGGTGTCCCTTAACCAAGGTGGTCGCTTGGAGGAGTAGGAAATGAAACACGGGGAAGAGTCAGGATCAGGAGCACGCCCATCGCTCACTCTGAGCTTTTACTCTCCTAACCACGCGGCCGTTTCCCATCTCTTAAGGGATGAGGCCTGCGCTGGTGAAGAACTCCACGGGGCTGGCAGAGAGCACATATCCAAGCGGTAGAGACCAGTGGGCCATGCTGCCTCTCCATCCTCCAGGAGGAATCTCCTGGGAACCCCCCGACACACACACACACACACACACACACACACACACACACACACACACACGTGTGACCCCGGGAGGCAGGGGAGCTCCAGCAAGGCCCCAAAGGGAACTTCTTGTCCTGTTCCCCCAGCCAGACAGGACTCAAGGTCAGATTTAAGTAGATTTAAATCTTTTTCCCCCCTAAAGTGACCTTAACAATCAGTAGACAAAAGGTGCTCTGGATAAAGCAAAATCAGAGACATGTTTGCTTGGAGGCTTGGTCTTACCTAGATCTCCTACTTTATTATAGCTTGTCTGATAATTCAAACAGTGTATTTAATATGCCTCGCCTGGGCTTAATTTAGGCAGAGCTGGGAACACACCCCGGCTCCTTGGCCCTCAGCGAAGCAGCTCCCTCAGGAACGTAGATTTTCATTGTTGTGTTTGTTTGTATCACTGGTGCCTGTCTCAGAGCAAAAAGAATCCACGTAAGTCTACACTTAAGTGCCGGGAATGCCAGCTGAGCCCTCGGCTTTCTTCATTCACTTTTCCAACAAGATAACTTTTCAATTTTCTGTTTAAAGAGTCCTATTAGCTAGGGGTGGTGGTGCATGCCTGTAATCCCAATACCTGGGAGGCTGAGAAAGGAAGACTGCAGGTTTGAGGCCAGCCTCAGCAACTTAGCAAGGCCCTCAGCAGCTTCGTGACGGTTGCTGAGGGCCTCGAAATAAAATAAGTTTTTAAAAAATGGGGCTGAGGTTGTAGCCCAGAAGTAGAATGCCCCTGGGTTCAATTTGCAGTAACCCCACACACTTCCTTTGGCAGGTGAATAACCTAGTAATCACAACTTCCCCATCTCTTCCTGGGGAGCACCCCCAATAGCAAGGGAGGGTGACTACACCTGGGGGTGCAGGGAGAGCCAGGAGCCCCACTCCAGCCCAATGCCTCTTTCAGGTGAAATCGTGCACCTTAAAAGTTCATACCGATCATTGAAAACATATACAATAGTAATTGCTGGCGAGGATATGGAGAAGTAGGAACTCTGGTACGCTGCTGGTGGGATTGCACATTAATGCAACCACTTTGAGAAACAATGTGGTGGATCCTCAGAAGAAAGGGAATGAATCCACCCCAGGACCCTGCTATCTCGCTCCTGGGTATGTACCCCCAAAGAATCAACACCAGACTAACATGGCAATGCCTGCATATCTGTTTTTTTTTTTTTTTTTTTTTTTTTTGCGGGTCTGGGGGTGGAACCCAGGGGCATTTGACCTCCGAGCTACAGCCCCTGCCCTATTTTTTATTCTTAAATTTTTTTTTTTTTTTTTGGTGGTACTGGGGTTCCCGGAAGCCCTTATACCTCCGGGCTACACTCCCAGACCTATTTTATATTTTTGAAACAGGGTCTCTTATGCCAGCGTGGCTGGCTTCGAACGCGCGCGATCCTCCTTTCTCCGCCTCCCAAGCTCGGGGATTACAAGTGTGTGCCACCACGCCCGGCCTTTATTCTTAATTTTGAAACCGGGTCTCACTGAGTTGCAGAGGGCCTCACTAAGTAGCTGAGGCTGTCCGCGAACCGCGATCCTCCGGTCTCAGCCTCCCGAATGCTGGGATTACAAGCGTGCGCCACCACGCAAGGCTCATATCTCTGTTTAAGGCTGCACAATTCATAATTTCCAAACTACAGAACCAGGTGAGAAGTCCATCAAGAGATGACTGCATTACAAAACGATGAGATACATACACATTGGAATTCTACTCAGCCATAAAGAAGAATAAAATTGTGTCATGTGTATAAAAAAACAAATGGAACTGGAGAACATTCTGCTAAGTGAGATCAGTCAGTCAGAAGAAGTAAGAGGTCGGATGTTCTCCCTCACCTGTGGTAACTAGGAGAGAAACTGGAACACGGGATGGACTTTGTCTAGACAAAGGAGGAAAAAGCTTGGGGGAGGGAAGGAGGGGACCTAACTGAGGGGGAAAGGGAGCGGGGAGGAAGACTTCAAGAGAGGAACCTCCGTGGACACGCTGTACGTATACAAGCTTATCCAAGCCCACCTCTGTGCTGAGCTCGGGAAGGTAGGGAGGCAGAGGGAGTGGGGTGGGAACTGGGAGAGGGCTCGGTGAGTGTGTGCGCGTGTGTGCGCGTGTGTGCACGTGTGCCTCTATCACCCTGAACTGCATCAGGATATACAATTACAGGGCCGGGCGTGGTGGCGCACACTTGTTATCCCAGCATTCGGGAGGCTGAGACAGGAGGATCGCGGTACACGGCCAGCCTCAGCTACTTAGTGAGGCCCTCTACAACTCAGCGAGACCCTGTTTCAAAATAAAGAATATAAAATAGGGCTGGAGGTGTAGCTTAGAGGTAGAATGCCCCTGGCTTTCATCACCAGTACTACAAAAAAAAAAAAGGTGTATAATTATAATGTACACACACACACCCTGCATGCTCCTAAAACCATGGTTCTTGGGAAGGGTAATCTTCTTCCTCTACATCCCAGCCAGGCTAGTGAGCAATGTCTGGAGACATCTGTGGTCATCACAAAGGGTGTGTGTGTGTGTGTGTGTGTGTGTGTGTGCCTGGCATCTAGTGGAGAGAGAACGAGGAATATGTTTATCATCCCAGTACACAACAGGACTCCACAATGGTTATCTCGTCTCCAATATCAATAGTACTAAAGATGGCTGACCCTTCTCTTAAAATAACCGCAATCAACTGCAGGCTGAATTCCGTATTTTTCTCTCCAAGAACATGCCCAGTTTTCCTGTGTTTTTTTTTTGTAGTTCTCCTCCAATGTCATGAGTTTGCAAATCCACTGGAGAAACATGGTCTCCGACTGTGCAGGAGTTACAAAACTCCCCACAAATATCCTGCCAGAGCTCCGCAAAAGCCTCTTGTCCACCTACCTTCTCTGACCGGAGGGTGAACAGCAGGTGGAGCTCCCTCTCTTTAACCAGCAGCGGCAAGAGGATGGAATATTTGTGAAATGGCAGGTGGGCATATTTGGTCCCAACATCGAGCTTTTTCAAGCGGGCCTTCGCATTGTCTACCAAATTGTCTCTGAAAAGGAGACAAACATTTCAGTGGCTAGAGTTACAGCAGAACACTCCTATTTCTATGTTTCTGCTTTTTGTGGACCTCAAGGTTTAAACCATTTCTGAGTCTCAATGTATTTGTCCGTAACAGGGCAGAAATCGCAGTACTTAAACAGCACTGGTTTTAGTTAATACTGAACAAACCAAACAACAACTACTACTGAATATGCAACTT
Source organism: Muscardinus avellanarius (assembly GCF_963383645.1). Classification (NCBI taxonomy): domain Eukaryota; kingdom Metazoa; phylum Chordata; class Mammalia; order Rodentia; family Gliridae; genus Muscardinus; species Muscardinus avellanarius. Next base: position 9,476,099 of record NC_137796.1, read on the forward strand.
CACTTGAAACTTAAATATAAAATTAAGCAATGGTAATTTTTTTCAGTAATGCAATAGTCCAACTTTGAGATCTATAATTATATTCGGACTGGGCAGGTTTGCTGAAAGTCATTGTAAGGTTAGAGCACTTTCTCTTACCTGGCTCATTATAAGGTTGGACCATTTTCTCTTACTTGGCCCATAAGTCTTCTAACAGTAGTCTCCACACTTGAAAGGTTATACAATCACCTGGAGGGCTGCTTACTACACAGGCTGTGGGCCCATTCTTAGCACTCAGTAAGCCGAGGTCTGAGAATTAGCATTTTATCAGACACACAAGAGACAGTGCTACTGATCCTGCCAACCTGGAGAATATATTTTAAGAACCATTACTTGATCCTATGCAAGAGTGTAGATTAAAAATAAAAAAGGGTGCCTTTTTCATGAGGATTTGCTTCAGCCCTTTGGACAGGTGTATCTGGTCACGAGTTTGGGTACCAGGTTGAATAATGTTCCCTCCCAATTCACATGCACTCAGAACATGACCTTATTCGGAAATAGAATCTTTGCAGATGTAACTAGTTAAGGATCTTGTGGTAAGACCACTCTGGATTTAGGGTTATCCCTAAATCCAGTGGCTGGTATTCTTCTAGGAAGAGAGGAAGATACAGAGAGATGCAGATGGGGGAAAAAAGCCCAGGGAGATGGAGGCAGAGACGGGAACAATTCTGTTGCAAGCAGAGGAACGTCAGGAGCCACCAAATTCTCAAAATGGCAAGGCAGTGTCTCCTGGAGACTTCCGAGGGAGAGTAGCTCTGACAACACCTTGACTTTGAACTTGAAGCCTTCAGAACTGAGAGCGAATTTATTGTTGTTGTTGCTATTATCGTTTTAAGCTACCCGGTGTAGAGTACATAATTATAGTAGCTTAAAAAAAATGAACACACGTGTTTAATTATTCTGTAGGAGGGCTATATGGCACGGTGAGCAAAATCGGAGAATGAAGTCAGCCAGAACTGGTTTCTGTTACGGTTTGAAATGGTGGGGTTCTTTTTCTTATTCAACTAAGGTTGGTTGAATAGAAAAATTAACGGGCAGCTCAGTGCAGCTTTAACAAATCTTTATTACAAAATTAGTAGGAAATAGATGAGTAGGAAAAAGAGAAGAGAAAAAAAGCAGCGTGCTGACCTGCATGCTGGAGAGCCCGAAAATGGAACCCCGGCCCCTTTTGGGGACCCCAACCCTTAAATAGATTTTGTATTGGTATCTTTCTCATCAGCGTTACCAAGGCAATGGGCTAGTTACTTATTCCTTAGCCAGGTGGCGCCTCTTTGTCTCCGGACAGCACAGGTACTAAGGTGCAAGGGTCAAGAGTCTACCTAGCCCTCGGCTCTATTGTATTGGGCAGTATTAGTTGCTCATCAACTAGGGTGCTTTGAAGCCGCACACAAAGTTTGCCTTTCCTATGCCCAAGCCGGATCACAAAGGAGAGGAGGTAAACAGAGGCACCGGTTGCCTTTATTGTAATTTTAGGGCATATGGCTTCAGTTGACTCTTAAGGCCTTTACTATAGGTTAATGATTAGAATGAAGGGCAAAGACAGAGAAGACCTCTGCCTTGTAATCACTCCCTGCCTGAGCGCCTGCACAGCACCTGAGCTCTGACTAGATTTTACATTTTGGAAATTATCAAAGCAATTTTCCAATAACAGCACATTAATACATTTTGATGGCTCTTCCCAATACTGGTACAGTTTCCAAAGTGTAGGGAATGACCTCTCTGAGCCTCCGCATCTGGGCCATGCCTGAGGCTGTTTTTGAAAATTTAAAGCTCAATGAACGAGGACCTGTGTCAAAAATGTTAGAGAAGAAATTATTTGGAGATGCTTGCTATCTTTTTCTTTTCTTTTCTTTTCTTTTTTTTTTGTGGTACTAGGGATGGATCCAAGGGACATTCTACCTCCAAGCTATACTCCCAGCCTTATTTTTTATTCTTTATTTTGGAACAGGGTCTCACTGAATTGCAAAGGGCCTCACTAAGTAGCTGAGGCTGTTCTCCAACCGTGATCCTCCTGTCTCAGCCTTTCCAATGCTTGGGATTACAAGCGTGCACCACCACACCTGGCTTCTTTCGCCTCTTTGTTAATGTGGCAGAGGGCTTGCTAAATGTGGTCGGGTAACACCAGTGGATTTCGAAAATGACCCAGTGTCCTGAGAGCAATTACTAATAAAAGCTGGTCTGGCATCGATGCTCACAGGCCCCTCTCCAGAGACAGGAGCTTGGAACCTGGGGACTGGCTGCAGTGCGCCTGGGCTCTACCCAGAGCAGCTTTTAAGAAGCTCCCAGGCCGGGCGTGGTGGCTCAGGCTTGTAATCCCAGGACTTCAGAGGCTGAGACTAGAGGATCACAGTTCGAGGACAGCCTCGCTACTTAGCGAGGTCCTCTGCAACTCAGTGAGACCTGGTTTCAAAATAAAGAAAAAGAAATAGGGCAGGGTGTGTAGCTTGGAGGTCGAATGCCCCTGGGTTCCATAAAAAAAAAAAAAAAAAAAAAGAAAGAAAAAAAAAAAGAAGCTCCCAGAACTGACCCGAGGAACCAGCAAAGTCCAAGTCTGCAACAAACGTGTCTGTCCACTGCAGGGCCACCATCAAAATGTCCACAACAGATGTGAGCAGGGCTGGGCCCACACGCACCCCTGTTTTTCTTATATAACTCTTTTCCAATTTCTTAGAACTGCTGTATTGATGCACTGTAACCGCACAATCATATCGAGTTTAGTTGACAGATGTGTGTAAGTAGCTCCCCGTGTATTTCTGCCTAGATCCGCCGGCTCCCTTTGCCTCCCTTTCCAAGGGCTGGGCAGGTGGTAAGCTGGAGGTTGTCCGGGCTCAGCGAGGTCATATAAATGCAAGCCCCAAGGTCACACTGGAAGGACCCGTCTTCAAGGGTCCTGAGGTCTAGCCATGAAGACGCGTTTTGCAGAGGTGGGAGGGGGTCTGATCGCCAGGTTACAGGAACGCCCTGCTGCCTCCTGGGCCTTTGGAGAGGGCTCGCAGTACTGGGGCGATGGCGCTGCCCGGCAGGCCAGGGCCCGAGCCAGGCCCCGCAGCTGCACGCCCGGCCCCAGCTAAGGGGCCTGGAAGGCGCCGCGCCATCAAGGCGGAGCTAGGCCAGCTGGGCAGCCAGGGGCCCCGAAGGCTTTACCTGACTCTCCCCTGGGGCTGGCAAGGCCGCGACATGGTCCCGAAGGTTTTTTTTCCTGTTCTGAAACTCCAGAATAGCGCCCCGCCTAGCGAGCATGCGCAGAGCAGCCCTGGGTGGGGGGCTGGCTGAGAGGCGGGGCGAAGCGCGGAAGAGGAAAGGGGCAGGGCTAGGCCAAGGAAGGGGCGTGGCCGGTGGTCAGGGCGTGGTTATGCGGTTAGGGGCGGGGCTAGGCTTGGGGCTGGAGGCCGGGCTGGGCGGGGCCTGCGGTCCGGGCATAGGTCTCCAGGCAGGTCTGGAAGGATCTCAGGCCACCTGCTTGATGGAGCAGTTTCTGCCTGATCCAGCAGTTTCGACCTAGCTCCTTGGTCTTCCTTGAAAGTATGAGAAATCTGCAACTGACAGTTGTAAAAATGATATTTTTTTGTATCCCTGGGAATTGAATATACCTTAATGGGGAGGGCTTCATCCCTGGCACATTGTTTATTTTTTATTTTGAAACAGAATCTTGCTACATTACTGCTCTTACTGGTCTAGAACCTGCAATCCTCCTGTGTCCGCATTCTAAGTACTGGGATTACAGGTATGTACCATTATGCCTTAAAAATGGTTTACAAATGAGTCGGGTGTGGTGGCGCATGTTTGTAATCCCAGCATTCTGGAGGCTGAGACTGGAGGATCACGATTCGCGGACAGCCTCAGCTACTGAGTGAGGCCCTCTGCAACTTAGTGAGACCCTGTTTCAAAATAAAGAATAAAAAATAGGGCTAGGGATGTAGCTCGGAGGTCAAATGCTCCCTGGGTTCCATCTCCAGACCCACCAAAAAAAATGGCTTAAAAATAATAATAATTTCTTCTATTTCTTCTCCTCCTCCTCCTCCTCCTCCTCCTCCTCCTCCTTCTTCTTCTTCTTCTTATTATTATTATATCATCATCATCATCATCATCATCATCATCATCATCATCATCATCATCTGTGGAACTGGGCTTTCTACTTTTGAGCTACACCCTCAGCCCTTTTTATTTATTCACTTTTTAAATTTTGAAACAGGGAGGGTCTCACTTGGTTACTAAGAGTCTTGCTATTGCTGAGGCTGGTCTTGAACCCATGATCCTCCTGTCTCAGCCCCCCCAAGTACTGGGATTCACTATTTTTTAAAAAGGAAAAGGCAGTGCAGTTGGAGCGGGAGGAGTCTGACACCTCTGCCGCGGGGAGTTTAAGGTGGTCCATGTTCTCGACAGTAGTCATCGCCTGAGTACCTGCATGCGCTGGATCCCACAGCCAGAGAAAGACAGTACAGCTTACAGCCAAATGGGAGCATGTGGTGCACCCTTGCAGTCCCAGTACTTGGGAGGCTGAGACAGGAGGATCCCAGGTTTGGTGCCAGCCTCAGCTACTTAGGCCCTTTGCAACTTACTGAGACCTTGTTTCAAATAAGAATGAAAAATAGGGGCTGGGAGTGTAGCTCAGAGGTAGAATGCTCCTGGGTTAAATTCACAGTCCCATAAAAAAAAAAAAGAAAAAAAGAGAGGAGGAGACTGGAATCAAATAGTCACACAGGTAAAGCAGAGACCTGTGTTCCTTAGAGAACACATCCAGGAGAAATGATACTGGATTAGGAGACAGAAGGCGCAGCAGAGGGTCTGGGAGACATGCTTTTCTCCAAAGCAGAGGTTCTCAGAATGTGGTCCCCAAAGCCACAGCAGCATCACCTGTCCTGTTAAAGTGCAGATTCTTCTCCAGTGTGGTGTGGTATCTGCCTAGGCCATGGTGTTTTATTATCAGCCATACCAGGAGGATGGTACATCAGAGTATATTTATATTATACTATTATATATATATATGTATATATATATATATATATATATATATATATATATATATATTACACAACAGAGTATAATTCCCATGAGTAGAGCACAGGTAGCGTGGTCCTTTCTCAGGTGGGGGAGTATATGTTCCATAAAGCATCGGCTTCTGTAAGTGATGAAGTCTGGAATTGTTACCAGAGAAGTTCCCTTGGTTCTTGCCCTCCCCAGAGAAAGATTTCCACCCAGAAACACAGACAGAATGAGCACGAAGAAATGTAAAGGCACATCCCAGATAATGTGGAGCCGGCCGTCCCACAGAGGGAATGGCCTGGTATCTTCTGTGCCTGGGCTCCTCCCTCCTCCTGAATTATTATTCATTTGGAGCGGTTACATTTATTTTTTAAGTGTAAGGTACCTTTGTCAATTGTCAACATTGGTATGTTGAACCCTTTCCTATCACTACCTAAGCAGGGCAGCCCTTGGGGGCGGGGCCAAGACTGCAATGCCAATGATATTACCATGATTCCAAGATCACCTAGAAACAGTGCACTAGTAGTCTGCCCATGCCCTGCTCCCTCTGGGTTGACTGCATCCATCAACCAGTCCCATCACAAGAAGATGAAGGTAATAGCCAATTGGGCATCACCCAGTGGTGACGCCTGCATTTCCTTTCTCCACCATCTCTTGCTCATGTCTACCTAACTACCTACTTTAACCTAACTACAGAGAAAAGTGGGTTATTGCCTCCCTTCTCCTGACTTTAAAGCCAAAGGGATTAACCAGGGTTCCTGGTAGGTCGACCCAAGGCCAAGGTGGGGCCACCAGGGTATGTACCCTGTGGAACACAGTGTGTTTCCTCCACAAACAGTGAGTTACCCACATGCCCAGGAAAAGCTTAAGCCAATTTCAGAACTAATTTTCATGCTAATTGGGAGCAGTCAGGGCTCCTCATTGTGAGGCTTAGTCACGCAGTAATGTGCCTCCTAGGCCGAGAGTCTTCATTTAGATGACAAACGTCCCGGCGTAGCTGTCACTGGTAATTAAACCTCCTTGATTGTTCCATTACACAAAGATTACACGACAGTAAAGGCACCAAACATAACTAATCTTTATCTCATTTCTAAAGATGTGCAGAAGTGAGAACCAACAATGGCACACAGTACGTGAATGATGCTTACCCAGGCGGGCGTGTCAGTTTCTGGCAGGCCCGGCTCATGAAATCCCAGAGATTGAAGGCATCTTAATATGCGAGCATATGTCAGTTTTATTCTTACACCATGAAAATCATACATGGATGAAAAACAGCAGCCATGAAATTTAATTTGCAGCACCCGGAAATAAATTTCCAGCATTTACATTGTGTAACCCATGGCAATTCCAAGAAGTATTTGCCTTATCATCCATATATAACTTTTGATTCCAAGGTCCCATCTGTTGCCAGAAATCAAAGAAGGAGTTTCATGTCACTGACTTCTTGGCTTCTGTTGTGGTTGGATATAGAAGTTCCCCTGAAGAGCTTGGTGATCGATGCTCAGAGTTGATGTAATTAGGCCATAAGGTTTTTAAGCTCTTCAGTAGTTAGATACACTGTAATGCATGGTACTCTAGGCTGGTGAGGTGTCCCTGGAGAACACTGAATTCCCTTGGTTGTGCCCTCTGCTTCTTGACCTCCATGATATAAGAGCAGAACCCTCATTTTTTCTTTCCTCCTCCTCCTCCTCCTCCTCCTCCTCCTCCTCCTCCTCTTCCTCCTCTCCTCCTCCTCCTCCTCCTCCTCCTTCCTCCTCCTCCTCCTCCTCCTCCTCCTCTTCTTCTTCTTCTTCTTCTTCTTCTTCTTCTTCTTCTTCTTCTTCTTCTTCTTCTTCTCCTTCTTCTTCTTTCTCCCCCACACCTCTCTCTTTTTCCACAACCCGATGCCCTAAAATCTATAGATCCTGGCCTCACATGGACCGAACCTGGGATCTTAGAAAAAAATCTGTGAGCAAATAAATATTCCTTCCTCTACATTGTATGGTCAGTTGCTTTGGATTATACCTGTGAGGATGGTGGTAGACACAATTGTTAATTTCTGTCCTTTTAATTATTTTATTTCCTCAGACTCGGGTTCCATATCCAACTCTTCAAAGTGTGAGACTTACATCAGAATCACCCAAGGTTCTGATCACAAATGAAGTTCCTTGGGCCCCACTGAAGTCAGCATACCTGGGTCTATGGCTTAAGTTCCTAAGTGTTGAATCAGCCCCAGGAGTTTCTTGTGTGAACTATTTGACACCAAAGTCTTAAGGCAAGAGTCAACTATCTTGGGTCTCTTTAACAACATTCAACCAGATGCCTCACCAAGAATTGACACTTAATTAGAGAACAAGTTCTACCAAACTCACAAGACATTTATTTTTTAATGTGTTTCTTAAAAAAAAAAACAACAAAAAAGAAAAGGCCACACTATATAGGAATCTGTCTACTCCATCCCTCTTTCCACACAAAAAAATCTATTCAGTATCACTAGTACCTCTCCTGAGATGAATTTGCCATGGTTCCAGCTCCTAAGACCAGAGAAGATTGTTCTCCTGATATCAGAAATGGTGCCTGCTGGCCCTTGGTGGCCATACTCTCATCTTCTCTCTCTGACCACCACATTCACAAGTATCGCATGGAGGTAGCCTTATCCTCTCAACATTAAATGCCTCCCTTTGGAGCCCTTAAACCAGCATCTTCCACCTTTACATCAGAATCACCTAGAAGCTTATTTCTAAGTACATGTTCCTGGATGAATTCCCACCTAGAGATGAGAACCTGCAGGGTGGGACTTGAGGAATTGCATTGTCCAGACAGTAGTCCACTCCAAGCTGCATTTGGCACTGAAGACCCTCAACCCATTTATAGAGAAATTTCTATTTAACCTAGAGCTTTAAAAACCCCTTCTTCTTCTTCAATTTCCATTGGGGATGGTGGGGCCCTGGAATCTCTTTGACTAAGAGGGGAGAATTTATCGTACTGGGAGGTGAGGGATAAGTCAGTCTGAGCAACAGGGGAACATGATTTGTGAAATGGCCAGCCCTGCAACCCTAAACATGATACACTACCCTTTTAACTGCAAGGCTTAACTTAACAGCCTTCCTGGACCTTTCCTCCAAGAGCTTAGAGACCCTCCTGCAAATAGAGGAAGGAAGCTATTTTTCTTTTAGTACTGGAGATCAAACTCAGAGTCTTATGCATGCTAGGCAAGCACTCTATCGCTGAGCTACGTTCTTAGTCCCTCTGAGTGAAGAGATAGAAACAGATAAGCAGAGAAAGATTGAGAGACACACTATTAATAAAAACGGGAACAAGGAGACACGAGTTAGAGTGGCTTTGGGTAAGGTGGCCGGTGCTTTTTCTCAAACTGTTGTGCAATATAGATTAGTTTTGGTTCGTGAGACTGGCCCTGAACAATGTGACTACATGATGCTCTGAAAGCTGACCACAAATAATGAACTCCTGCGATGTCTGTCCAGACCTGCAGATTAGATTAAGAACTTTTAGTGAATGCTGACTGCTCATGAGCCACGGGAAAATAGGAAGAGAAACATATAAGGCTAGATGCAAATCAGCAAGGAAGAGAAGAGAGGAGAGAGGATGAGATGACAGAGACAACAAGATGTGAATCCCTAAACCAGCTGCTAGCGGTGGCCATTCCTCTGCGGATCTTCTTCCCTATGGAATCTGTCCTGTCTCTCTAGTTTTCTTGGCTTAAAAAACTTCCACACTCTCTCATTCATTGACTATAAATGACCAGGACCTGGCAAAAAAAATGTTGGCTATCATTAGTTTATTTTGAGACAGGGTCTCTCTAGGTTTCCCAGGCTGGTCTTAAACGTGTAATCCTCCCACTTCAGCCTCCTATCAAACTCACATTTCTTGAGAATTATTATACCAGGCTCTTTGGTCTCTCCACTACCTATACCCAGGCAAAATTATTTGCTTCCCTGTTGCTTCTTACTCCCCTGGGCACTCAAACCCCCTTTTCTGGATCAGAACACAAGCCCAGCATTCCAATTAATGGTTTATAGTAGCTTCTCCCCCAGACAGACTTGGCACCTGAGCGCTGGCAGGTGTCTTCTTTATCTCCGTAGCACCCACTCCAGACCCTCAGGTGCTGCTCAAATTCAGGTTCTAGGTGAGAAGTCTGCAGACCAAGCCAGCCCTGGCCCCCAGGATGTTCTTCTTGGAGACACCTGCACCTGCGGGTATTGCCTTTGCAGCCTAGCCCGGCTTTTTAATAGAGTTTTGCTTCTCTTCATCACATTTTTCAGAATTGTGTTACTACCAAGGGACCTGAGAGAAGCCGTTTCTCGTAGGTCCCTGCCGGTTGACCTTGAAGCTCCGTTGTCCCGCAGGTGCAGATGCACACGCAGCCTCATCAAGATACATTTCACCGTGTGATGCCCCTTTCCCCGTTGCTAAGGCTTTCAGCCTCAACTAAGCCATGAAGGCCAAATCATTTTACAGCTTATTTCTGTGCTGTCCAGATTGCCTTGGTTACCCCGAGGCACAGCAGGGCTGCGCCTTGCGTTGGAGACATCGAAAGCCTTTCTTCTCTCTGACTTTCTGATGGATGAATATGGGGGTTTTCTGAAAACTGCAAAGCATATTTTCTGGTTCCTTGAGTCCAGACATCTGGAAGAGCCCCCAATTGCCTTCAGTGTCTCCCTGCTGCCAATCTGTCTTTCCCTCGACTGTCACAAAGCCCTTCCTAAACCCCAGACTTCTTATTCTTTGTCCTTCAGGAGGAAGGTCAGTTCCCGTCTTGCTGTGGCTCCCCAGGCCTCTTCATCTATTTCCAGGGCTCCTCTCTGTGAGATGCTTTTATTTTTCCAGTCATGCTGGAAAATCTGCCCCTCTGAACAGGATTCCCCACCCAAGACTGACTTCTTTGCCTTCTGCCTACCTCCTCTCCTCTTGAAGTCCCTCAAATCCTGCCCTAAGTCCCAGGCGCAGCTCACTGGATGGGATCCACAGCTGCCCCCACTATTTATTGCTGTGCGACTAGGGGAAAGGTGCCCAGCTTCTCTGAGCCTCACTTTGTACTTCTTTAACACTGAGATTCTGCCAAGGGATGTCTGGGGAAGAGTAAACCCAATCGGCAGACAATAATTTTTACCCTCCAACTTGGAACCTCTCTCCTTTCCCTATCACCCAGATCCAAGGACACAGTGCATTATGAGAGCTGAGAATGGTTATTATCCCCCTACTAAACTAGAACACTTTGGGGAAATTACCCCATGCCTGGCACAAAGCAGCTGAGTCCAGCTCCTTCTCATCCCCACCTGGACCCACATTACAGGGCAATTGCTTCCTGGGGTGGTGTTAAAATAAACAAGTAGTTCAGAGATCAGAATGGTGCAGGCGTGAACCAGAGTTATGTGACCTTAAACATGATTTCTTTTTAATTTCCTAATCAGGAAAAAAAAAAAGATGGTAATACTTCTGTAGAAATAACCCTACTTCGTGGGGTTGCGCAAAGGGTTCAATTCACTCGTGTGGGTGAAGTGCTATGACCAGCGTTACTAGGATTTCATAGAACTGGGGGTTTGGACTCTTCCCAGCCTCAGCAAGGACTGCCCAAGCAAATTCTGAGTGCTGGGTCAGGTGTGTGTGTGTGTGTGTGTTACTGAACCCACGAGCATTCTACTCCTCCCCAACCCCTTTATTTTTGTTTTAAAACAGGGTCTCACTAGGTTCCTGAAGGCTTGCTAAGTGGCTGAGGTTGGTCTCGATCCTGCAATCATCCTGTCTCAGCCTGCCAAGTACTGAGATTACTGGTTCGTACCGCCGTGCCAGGCTAGGCGAGTGGTTTTCTAGATCTTGGGAACTGTAGGCCAATTTTCACACTGACCCAAGGCCAAAATGTGACTTTCAGAGGTCCTAAACCCTTTTGTTTTTGTGGACTCCTTTCTTAAAATAGCAATGATCTTAAATTATACTTTATGACTGCATTGGTCTAAAGATGAATATCCTCCAGGCTGAGTTCACTCTTATCTATTAATTATTGTTGCATTCAGTTTCTTCTTCTGGTTTTAAAAGAAATTACAGTTGAACCATCATGCCCCAGACACTGAGCCTCCTGCCAGCAGTGGAGTCTCAGCTCCCACAGACTCTCCTGCACTCTCTCTCTCTTTCTGCTCCCTCTGGGGTCTTTGCACACAATGTTCCCTCTTCCTTGACCCCCTCCCCCCTCCTTGCTCCTTTCCCTGGTTACCTCCCCTTCCTCCCGCAGAGCACAGTGAACAAACATTAGCATCACCTCAGATCTCTGGACCTTTCCTGGCTTCCGACTCTGCCAGCAAGAAGGGGCCCAAGAGCCTATATTATTCATTTCTTCATTTATAGTGGCTCGGGGCACTGAAACCAGGGCCCTTCGACCTCTGAACTACAACCTCAGCTCTATTTTATTTTGAAACAGTCTAAGTTTCTGAGGTTTTTGTTAAGTTGCTGAGGCTGGCCTCGAACCTGCGATCCTTCTTCCTGTTTGCCTTGTGGGTCATTCTTTTAGAATGTCTTAAAGGTAGATGTACTAGTGGGCAGGGGGATTGGCATTTTTGAAACTGTTTGACATCTTCAAAGAAAGTTAGAAGAGAACATAGACTGGCTGGGTGTCACTTTGAGGGTGTCACTGTTTTAAATACAATTATATTTATTTTTGGTGGTGAAGGATAGTATTTCCAGCACCACTACCCAACAGAACTTTCTGCAGGGATGGGAAGGGTCTACATCTGTGTTGATATGGCAGCTGCTAGCCACGTGGGTCTATGGAACGCTCGAAGTGTGTCCAGTTTGATGGAGGAATTCAGTTTTTTTATTTTGTGTTTAATGAGTTTAAGCTGAGATTGTCGCATGTGTACAGTGACTCACATTCCTGTTCTGCAAGCTTCTGAGAAGTACTGGCTCAAATTCTCCACCCAGGCTGTGTGCAGCGGCGGATGCCTGTAATACCAGAACTTGGAAGGCTGAGACAGGAGTATGGCAGGTTCAAGGCCAGCCTCAGGAACTTAGTGAGGTCCCTCAGCAACTTAGGGAGATTCTATTTCAAAAACAAAAACAAAAAATATAAAAAGGGTGTGGGGTATACTTGGAGGTAGAAGGCTTCTGGGTTCAACCTTTAGTACCAAAAAAAAAAAAAAAAAGTCCTCCACTCAGGGCACCATAGCCTTTATACTTTGGGGAAAATCTGTACGTGTCTCGCTAGGGCATTAGGGGAAGATATAGACTAAACATAAGCTGCATTATTATTTTTTTTACAAAAAAGAATTTAAGTTCACACCCCTCTCCCCATCGGGCATCCACTTCTACACACGCTCTGTCACATCAGTGAGGGACTGACAAGCTGTTAACAATAAATGCATGGATTTTTTTTTAATGCTTATTACATTGGATGAGCTGTGTTAGTTAAGTGATATATTGGATACAGAATCAGATGTCAAGCCGAGAGTTGACAATCTGGTAGGGGAAGTAATTATTTCCTAAAGAGTGTTCCAAGCCACCTTTGACCTGTGGAACACCCTGTGGAAGGGTACTGTGGTCAAGCGCATGAGAGGAGGCAGAGTCAGGCCCTCCTCTTGCATGGATATCATCTTTTCACATGGTGAGGGTCCAAAAAGTTCATCTGCAAAGAATCTACCTGGCTTTGCTTAGCTAGCTTTTCCTTTGATGCTCTTGGCTGCAGAGCTTCTTTGGTCTTTATCATTCCCATGGGCATTGATGTGTACCTGTGTACACTATAGGAAAGGACTTTGGGGGTACCACAGGAGAGGCATGGGTAGGGACATGGGTGCAGGAGAAAGTATTATCTCCTGTAGATAATGGGGTATTTCATGGAGAAGCGTGCTGATGCCTCCAAAAATAGTATCCAAAATACTGATGGTCCCTGATTTGACAGTGGTAGAGGTAAGTGGTCATATACATTCAGGAGACACTGGACTTTGAATTTTGATTTCTTCTTGGCCTTATGATAAAGAGTGCAATATTCTGGGTGCTGGGCAGCGGCCGAGAGCCCCAGCTCCCAGCCTGACACACAATCACCAAGGTCAACAACTGAGGCACAACA
>NC_137796.1:9489373-9586400 GCF_963383645.1 Muscardinus avellanarius
ACACAGGACTGGGTTTGTCACCCAGGGTACAGCTGTGCTGCAGAGGTAGAGGCACAAAGCCGGCCACGTTCCTGTGAACACTATTTGTCTTTCCTCAGAGATAAAAGTAACCTTTGGTTCCCCAAATAGATGCTGGGCAGCAACTAGCTTGATTTGTTGAGCCCCATGGGAAAGAAGATACTTAGAGTTTTCATAACATGTGTCCAACTGGCTTGCAGCAGTTAAAATGTAAGACCTGTGTAACGCAGGTAAAAACACGTTTGCGATAGCATCCTCCGCCACAGAGAAGCCCTAGGCCAGCTGGTTTTCCTCCTGACCCCCTGCTGAAGTTGGGTACCCGACCTACACCGACCAAGTGATGAAGACTAGAACAACGCAGCAGGGCCCGGGTGTTAGGGAGGTAGGACATTGCCGTCACACCCCCCCATTGCCACCCTCTGAGCTGGACTTTAATTTCTTGCCTTTTGCCAAAGAACATGCAGAGGAGGAAAGCAGAAAAATGACATGGTGTCATCGCGCAGGCGTGGCGGAGCTAGGGTTTGCGGAAGCACCTTTTGACGCCAGCGTCAGTATTCCTTCTCTGACGTTTTGCTCCGTATTCAATGTAATTTGTACACTTTTGGGGGCTGTAGCGATGGAGATGTAACCCAGGGGCATTCTACCTCTGAGCTACATCTCCAGTCCTTTTTTATTGTTTTCATTTGGAACATATAAAAGCATATTTTATTATAGTCTTGCTAAATTGCTGAGGCTGGCCTCAAACCTGCAATCCTCCTGTCTCAGGCTCCCAAGTACGAGAATTGCAGGTGTGTGCTACCAAGTCTGACCTGAGGTGTGCACTCTTTTATATCCATTTGATTGCTACTATACATATGTGTGTGTGTTTGTGTGTGAGTGTGTGTGTGTGTTGTGTGTGTGTGTGTGTGTGTGAGTGTGGATCACCTCAGATAAGCCTATGTGCAATACACGCTATGCCTATTCCTAGGGATGGAACCCAGAGGCATTTTACCTCCAAGCTACAACCCCAGGCCTACTTTTTATTCTTTATTTTTTTTAACATTTTATTGGTGCATTGTAGTCATACATCTTAATGGATTACAGGATGATGGAGGCATACATGCTCACATCACCCAATTAGCCCTTACCCAATTCTTGCCCCATTCCCTCCTCCTCGATCCTTCACATGTTTGGCTTAGTGATTGACTTTGATATGTTGGTTAATGTACATCATGAACAGTTAGAGAATTTCCCTCTTTTCCCTCCCATCCCCTCGGGTCGCCTTATTTGCTCATCTGTAGTATCCCCTTCTTTGTCTAGACTTTCTCCTCTGACCCATTTTCTCCCTAGCTTTCACATATTAGGGAGAGTATCTGATTTCTTATTTTTTTTTTTGTAACTGACTAATCTCACTTAGCATAATGTCCTCCAGTTCCATCCATTTCCCTGTGATGGAATTGTGTTTTTCTTTATGGCTGAGTAAAATTCCAATGTGTATATATCCCACAGTTTTGTAATCCATTCATCTGTTGATGGACATCTTGGCTGGTTTCATAGTTTGGCTATGGTGAATTGTGCAGCTATGAACATAGATACACATGCATTAGTTTGGTAGTTTGGTTTCCATTCTTTTGGGTAGATACCCAGAAGTGGTATTGCTGGATCATATTGTAAATTTGTTCCCAGTTTTCTGAGGATCCTCCATACAGTTTTCCAAAGTGATTGCACTAATTTGCAATCCCACCAACAATGTAATAGAGTTCCCTCTTTTCCACATCCTCACCAGCATTTGTTGTTTGTGTTTTGAATGATTGACATTCTAGTTGGAGTTAGGTGAAATCTCAGGGTAGTTTTGATTTGCATCTCTCTGATTGCCAATGTTGACATCTTTATTTTGAAACAAGGTCTTGCTAAGTTGAAAAGGCTTCACTCAGTAGTAGCTGAGGCTGTCCTCAAACTGCAATCCTTCTGTCTCGGCTTCCCAAGTACTGGGATTACAAGCTTGCGCCACCACGCCAGGCTACACTATGTCTATTTTTAAAAGCAGTTTTGGGGCCAGGTGTGGTGGCACACGCCTGTGATTCCAGTACTTGGAGGCTGAGACAGGATGATGGCAGGGTCAAGGCTGGTGTGCAGTAACTTAGTGGGACCCTGTTTCAAAATAAGAAATAAAACAGGACTGGGGATATAGTTCAATGATAAAGCACTGATGGGTTTAATCCCCAGTAAGCATTAAAGAGGTTTACATAATATTAAACCAGAGCTGCCAGGCATGGTGGCGCAAATTTGTAATCCCAGTATTCAGGAGGCTGAGACAGGAGGATTGCAGTTTGCGGACAGCCTCAGCTACTTAGTGAGGACCTTCGCAACTCAGTGAGACCTTGTTTCAAAAATAAAAATACTGAAAAGTAGTCGTTCTGGGGTGGAGCTCAGAGGTACAATGCCTCTGGGTTCCAACCCTAGTATTGAAAAACAAAACAAAACCAACCAACCAAACAAAAATAACAGAGTAGTCTGGGGCAGAAAATCTGTAGCATTAAAAACCATGCTGAAATCGTACCAAAACCTGAGACTAGGGTGGCCAGATGTTCATGGGGCTTAAGTTTAACATTGAACTTTCGGGTAGCCCAGGGAAGGAAGGACAATTTCTTTTCCTCCTTCCTATCTCCACACCCTGCTGTGTGTTTCCTTCTTGTATTTTGCTTGGTTATCCACAGATGCTAGGCTCCTGTATCTGGTTCACTCCAGAGCCCACCGCACACTCTTCCTGACCCAACGAATCAGGCTCCTCACCTCTTGTGGGTCTCACCCCTGGCTCTGGGCCTGTCTTTGGCTTTCCCGGCCCAATTTTGGTGAGAATCCTTCCACCCTTAGCAGTTTTCCATCCATCACCTCTTCCCTCTGTGTCACCCCAGCTGTCTTTGGAGTTGAGTCTGACCTCTCTCAATATGACTATAATGGCCCCAGAGGAATGAAGTCTTCCTCTCCATTTTCTCACATAAGAATAAAAAAAATAAATTTATTTTTGGTACTAGGGATCGAACACAGGGGCACTCTACCTCCACGCTACACCCCCAGCCCTTTTTATTTTGAAAAATGGTCTCCCTAGATGGCTGAGATTGGTCTTGAACCTGCAGTCCTCCTGTCTCAGCCTCTCAAGTTCTGAGATTGCAGACCTGCGCTACCATGCCCAGCTGAAATAATTTGTTTTAAAACCATCCCGAGCTGTGAGCACAGTGGGTGACTGGTATGACATTGTGCCCTCGGCATAGGACCTAGTCTGACATCCTTTGGCCTAATAGAAACATGGCCTCCGTTTGTGGGGGTCTGTGGTATAGGCCTCTTGCTCCTCATCTGACTGACCCTAAACCCAACCCATCCCACAGCTGCCGAGCATGAAACACCTAGTGTTTCACATGGAGTCCGTAAATGAGTGTCTTGTTTACACGTGCTTTCCTTAAGCAGCTGATCTACCACAGTTGCAAGAGGCACGAGGGAGGGAGGATGCCTTCTGACAGCGCAGCCTCCATCTCTCCTCCACCCCAGTGGAGCTCCCTGTGGCTCCCTGCAGCCTCCAGACTCCCTGCGGCTTCCCGTGGCACCCCATCTTCCCCGAGATCTGTAAGTAATTCACCTCTATTTTTATGCACTTTGGTTTTATCTCCTCCTTCCGTCTCTCCAAACCACTCTCCTTTTGGTCCAAGCTCTCCTAGAAAATGGCTATCCTGGCTTGGCTTGTAGCCACCGCCAGCAAAATACTTCAGAACCAAATTGGAGGAAACCCAGCCCGTGCCTTGTGATCGTTGGACACACAGGAATGAGGGCAACACAGGAGAGTGTGATGTTTGGGTTTGGAGGGGCTTTGCTTCTTTCTAGCTGTGGGAGCCTAAGCGTATTACTAAACCTCTCTGAAATGCAGTTTTCTCATCCTAAAAAAACTAGATGATAGTTGTACATCACCTTGATGTGTTGTTTTGAGGATTAAATGGAATAAGGAATCGGATGCATTTAGTACTGGGTCTGGCACTGAGCAGGTATTTTGGAAATCTTAAGAGACAGTCAAGGTTTTCAAGTCAGACTTAAATTTTCATTTTACCTGTGACTTGTGAGCTGTGTGGTCTTAGGCAAGTCGAGCCCCCTCTCTGAACCTGTTTCCTTTTTTTGTAAAATGAGATGACCTGCCAAGTCTAAGAGATATAGTGAGGAGCGGTTGAAATCACCCATAAAGTGGGCAACTCTGAACTTTCGGATTCATTCCGTCAAGGTGAACAGAGCGCTAAGTATGTGTGAGGTGCTCTGTGATATAGGACAGACCAGGCAAACCTCAGCTCTCCCACTACGTGTTTTGATAAAGCAATAAAGGGTATAACATTACATTGCAGTCAGTAGGTGTCTGGACAGAGAAACACAGGGAACTCTTAAAGTCTAAAGGGAGGAAGCCAAGCAGGACTGGGTTGAGTCTAAGAACACGGAGGTTAAACAGAGTTCTGCAGAATGAAGGAGGGAAGACAGAGGACCAGGAAGCTCTGAAGGGAGAGGAGCTCAGAGCATCCAGAAGGTGACAGGTCCCTGAAGGGCCAGCAAAGGAGGAAGCGAGCGCAGAGCAGGTGGCCTGGGCCTTCCTGATCACCCTGAGGAATCTGGGACTCCGGCTTCCATTACAAACTTAGCATTTGAGCACTATCAGTGTCTCCCCATCCCCCGCCATCTTCCTTAAACTACCTCTTAGTGGCCATATTTTTGAAAACTGTTTCTGCAGTGGCTGCTGCAAGACAGCTTCCTGCTTTGTGATTACTCCTCTTGCTAACAGCTGTGGGTACCTCCAAGAACCCTGTTTACCTAATTGGGTTAGACCGGGAGGAAGACACATGGGCTTTGATATGATAAATGGTCCATGAAAGCCAGAGGAGCCTGCATACAACACTAATTTCCTTTCTATCCAGGAATAAAGCAAGGAGGTGCCCAGCTGCGAAAACCCACCTCTTAGGAGCAGGTTTCTGATTGTCAGCCTGCTGGGAGCTAATCTTGTCAGCATGACCTGCCCCAGTGGTAATAATTTGCAATTACGTACCAGCCTTCCTCTTAGGACACACAAACACATTCTAAATATTTCCCTGAAACAGGGAGGCTAGGATGTCATTGTTTTGCAATTTAAAAAGTCAACTTAGAAGAACTGTTTTAATAATCTTTCTCATGCTGTAGAATTACAAAGCTTTCCAAGGCCGTCTTTTTTTTTTTTTTTTGGTGGGGGGAAGGTTGTCACTTAATTCAAGTTCTTGGAGCTTGCCTGTGTGTGTCTACTCTGGCCAATAGGTAACATTTTGGGTTTCCTTTTAAATGTAGCACCATCCAGTGACGTATTAGAGCAAATACCAGTTAACCCAGGCTTCCTCTGGAACTTGCAATTCCCTAGGGAGCCCTATTGACCAAGGGAAAAGTTCAAGTCACGAGAATTCCCAGTATCCCTCTGTGAGGAGTGCATCTTCCTTGCAGGTGATTGCTGAATCCAGTGTTTATTTTTCCTATTGCAGAAATCTTTCCAAGAGCTGAGATCAGGTGAGGACCAAGCTTCTGTACTAGGACATAAAGTGCAGGGTCTCTGTTAGGAACCCTGAAAAATGTGGGCTCTAAATTTCATTTTGGAAGCCATCCACTTTGTCTGACTTTTTGGGAAAAAACCACTTAGCCACCATGAAACATTTTCCCCCCTTTATCTAAAATGTCTGCCTTCCAAGAACATTGGAAATACCAAGGGCAGTAACATAAGGAGAAGCTGTCTGTAATGGGATGCACATATCTAGGGAAAGAGTTTTTTATATAGTCACAGTTACAGTTTATTACAGCAAAAACATACAGATTGAAAGTAACAAGTAAAATATATATATTGGGCAAAGCCCAGGAGAAACCAGGCATGAATTTCTAGTTGCCCTTTCCTATTGGAATCCTATGGATGGTGCTTAATTTTCCCTCCAATAATGGGTGACGACAGTTAGGAGAGGTGACCGACCCTGGGGCGTTCATTCAAGCCTGGAATCCAGTTTTGATTGGGGATTGGTCACCTAAATATGGCGCTTCTATGATCTATGTGGCTGGGATTAGGTGTTCAGTCTCCATCCTCTTTCCCAGGAGTCAATTTGATACATCAAGATCCGAGACCCCCACCAATATATCAAATTGTTGGCCCAGTGCCCAGATAGGCAGATGGTGTTACTGGACCAGGCACAGCAAAGGCTGGCAGGCTGTGTTTCCGGGAGCTCAGAACAGTCAGTTTCTTTGGAACTGCTTAGCTTGTATATCCTAAATCTGATAGGTTAACCTTTGCTGCACATCCCTTACGTTATTATTTTATTTACTGTATTTTTTTTTTTTTTACTGGTGCACTATAGTCTCACATCATAAGGTGGATCATGTTACCAATGGTATCTATTCACACAGTACTTGGTGCCCTCCCCCATCCCCCTTTCCCTCCCTCTAAATACTGAGTGTCCAGGTTAACAATGTTATATTCACAAGTATACACATAGTAGCATGTCATGTTGCTTTTCCATTAATGAACCTTAGCCTTCTTCCTCCCCTCCCCTTCCTTCCTGGTCTCGCTGAGGTTTCCCCTCCATTATCTGGAGTCCTTCTGGTATCCCTAATACTCCCTAGCTCGAGCATATTAGAGAAAACATATGCCCCTTCTTTTTCTGTACTCGGTTGATCTCATTTAACATAGTGTTCTCTAGGTCTTTCCATCTTCTTACAAATGACATAATTTTGTTCTTCTTTATTGCCGAGTAGAATTCCATTGTGTGTCATAATTTTTTAATCCATTCCACCATTAACAATCAGGGCGATGCAAATCAAAACTATGCTGGGAGTCCATCTAACCCAAATCAGAGTGGCAAGCATAAAGAAGTCAAATAATAATAAATGTTGGTGAGGATGTGGGGAAATTGGAACTCTTTTATGCTGTTGGAGATCAGTAGATTCCTTAGAAAACTGGAAATGGATCCACCATATCATTCGGCCATAGAACTGCTGGGTATCTTTCCAAAAGGGGTTGAAATCAGAAAATTACAGTAACATATGTAGACCCATGCTTATAGCAGCACAATTTGCAATGGCTAAAATATGGAACCAACCTAAATTATTTTATAAAGGCAGCAAAATTTTTGATTAACCCACATCTTCAACAGTTGCATTGGTCAACATTCTTCTTGATCTTAAATCCTGTAATATTCTCTTTAAGCATCCTTCTAAAAATTTTCTTCCTTTAATTGAGGGCTTGATGATGGTAACTTTTTCATTTACATTTACTTAAAAATGAGACAAGATCTTATCACAAAATGCTCCCATCTTAAAATAATTTCTAAGACAAATATATTGCAATACAAAATTTAAGTCCTCATTTGTGTGTGTGTGTGTGTGTGGTACTGGGGATGGAACCCAGGGGCATTCTACCTCTGAGCTACACCCTCAGCTCTATTTATTTATTTATTTTTTGGTGGTACTGGGGATCCTGGAAGCCCTTCTACATCCAGGCTACACTCCCAGACCTATTTTTACATTTTTTAAATTTGGAAACAGGGTCTCCCTAAGCCAGCGCGATCCTCCTGTCTCTGCCTTCCAAGTGTGGGGATTACAAGCGTACACCACCACGCCAGCCCCAGCCCTATTTTTTTATTCTTTATTTTGAAACAGGGTCTCACTGAGTTGCAAAGGTCCTCACTAAGTAGCTGAGGCTAGCCACGAACCACCATCCTCTTGTCTCAGCCTCCCGAATGGCTGGGTTTACAAGCATGTGCCACTATGCCCAGCTTATCCTCATTCTTAAATTAGAATTTAGCTCTATATAATCAGATGTGGTGGTGCATGCCCCAAATCCCAGTATTTGGAGTGATGAGAGGGGTAGATTGCAGGTTTTAGGTGAGCCGCTGCAATGTAGAGAGGCTCTCAGAAACTTAGCAAGATGCAGTTTCAAAATAACAAATATAAATGGGGCTGGGAGTGTATCTCAGAGGTAGAGCATCCCCAGGGTTCAATCCCTAGTAAAACACACACACACACACACACACACACACACACACACACACTCACTCACTCAATATAAATTTGAGTAACAAATATTTCTCCTTTAATATGTTAAAAGATGTTTCTTCAGCCAGGCATAGTGGTGCATGCTTGTAATCCCAGGATTTGGGAGGCTGAGACAGGAGGATTACAGGTTCAAGGTCAGCCTAAGCAATGGAATGAGACCTTGTTCAAACTAAAACATTTTAAGAAAGGGGAATAAAGGTGCTGCTTGGAGGTAGAATGTTGCTGAATTCAATCCCCGGTGCCAAAAGAAAAATAAAAATGTTCCTTCACAGTCTTCCTGATTCCTTTTTATTATTATTACTATTGAGCTGTTATCTGGCTGGCTGTGGATGTTTAAAGACAACTTCCCTTCTCTGTCTACTTTTATACTTATCTTCTCCTGCAAGTCTTATAGTGTTTCCTAGTTTCACTATTGCTTGTCAAGAGATATAGACCATTTTTTGTCTTTAAGTGGCACAAATTAACTGTACAGCACAATGAGTTTCACCGTGGCTTAGTTGTGCATGCATATAACAATTTGTAGGAAAGAATTTTTGATCGTGTTCTCTGAGGCCCAGGATCTGGGATTCTGACTTCTTTTTCGCACTGACCCCAAAATAAGCTTTGCCCATCATTCTTGTCGGCTCCCACTATCATCCAATGAATTGACATTCTGGGGAACACACATTCCTCCTTTACCATCTGGTACCCATCATAGTTGATATCACTCATTGATACCACAACGCATTCAGAGCTGCTTCTGTCCTAGCAAGAAACAGTGGTGACAGTTTAATTTCAGGGATCATCTAAAATAGAATGAAGCCCGCCACTCCACGGTGCCTCTTCTGGCTCCCCTGAGACTTTCGGCAGGGAGGACAAGTGTAGAAGGACTATTACTTATCATACACTAAAGTATTCCCTTGTTCACAATCTTTTGGTCTCTGGGGAGGGTCCTGTGGGGAAGGATATCAGAGATGGTGCTCACTAAATGTTCTTCCTGTCTCTCAGCCCTTCAATGGGGACCTGCCAGTCCAGACAGTCCTGGTCAGTGGCCTTCTAACAAAAGTGGTGTGTGTGTCACCTCTGGGCCAGAATACCGAGTCCTCTAGCCAGCTCTTCCCAGTGTTACTCCTGCAGAGTCTGCTGATTCCATATGGTCCAGCTACAAGATGACAACATCTTCCTTATCTCAGGATCTTCAGGGACAATGTGTGAGTTGCCAAGAGCTGCCATGGTGAGGCATCCAAACCCAGTGGCTTTAGCGACAGAATTGTATCTCACAGTTCTGGTGACTAGAAGTCCAAGATCAACCCGGGGCCTGCTAATTACTTCTGATAATGGGGGAAGAGTTAATTTCACAATCCTCTCTTTGCTTCTGTGCTTTGCTGGCAAACTGTGCTGACCCACAGCTTCTAGAAACATCATCTGATCTTCCCCTTCATTTTCCCATTGGCTTCTCCCCACATGCATGCATCTGTCTCTGGGCATCCTCTTTATATAAGGACACCAGCCATATTAGATTAGGGGCTACTCTATTCCAGTTGACCTCATCTTAAATAATTACATCAAAAATGACCCTATTTCCAAGGAGGGTCACATTCCAAAATTGGGTCCCAGGTGTTCATGTTGTGTTTCAAATGTTGTCTGTCTGTCTATCTGTCATCTATGTATCTAGGTATCTATCTGTCATCCACTTACCTACCTGCCTATATTTTATTGCAATATAAAAATTTACCACTAACATGGTGGCTTCAAATGCTCTATGCTGTCATGGTCTGTGAGGGTCAGGCACTTGGCATAGCTTACCTGGCTTCCTGGTGAGGGGTTCACAAGGCTACATCTGAAAGGCTAGCCATGCTGCAGCCATCTGAAGCTGGGGGGGGGGGGTCCTCCTCCAAGATTATATAAAATACTGGAGGAATTTGGTTCCTGGTGGTTGAAGTCATGGCATGATGCCTTACTTTAAGACTGCAGGGTCGCCTCTCTTTGACCTTTCACCTTTTATTGTACTAGATCTTAAATCCAGGGGCACTTTTCCATTGAGCATCATTGCTAGCTGTTCTTATTGTTATTTTGTTTTTATATAGGGTATCTTTAAGTTTCCTGTGATCCTGCTGTCTCAGTGTCCCAAGTAATTAGAATCACAGGTGTGCACAACTGTGCCTGGTAACCTTTTACTGTCTTACAGAGGTTCACCTGATTAGATGAGACATACCTGGGATAATCTCCCTTTGTATTGGATTGAAATCCCCGGTAACAGGAATGTGACACCCCATATTCCACATTCATGGAAAGGGGATTATAAAAGGCATATATCACTGGGGTACAGGAATCTTCTATCTCTATCACCTCTAGCCTTCAATAATTAATTCCCTCTCAAGGTTCCCAAGAGTTGAATCCCATTATAATATTAGCTCAGTTGCTCAAGATATTGGTAACCTATGACATCATCAATGAAGTCATATCATCATAAAATCCCATCCTATTCATTGGCTTTACCTGCACGGAAGAGGAGATTGCACAGGTGTGCACACAAGGAAGTGGAACTCTTGGGTGCTGTCCTAGCATGCCTATTACCTCAGAGAAGATAGCTATGACTCTTTAAATTAATAGGTTAATTTTGCCTATGACGCTCAAGTCTTGGAATATCAGACCATTTCTCATATGCTTGGGTAACTCAAGATCTTTATCTGCTATGTGATTGGACTTTCTGCTTGCCCAGCCATTCCTGAAAGAGTCGGAACTACACCTCATCAGCCTTGTCCGAAGGACGCCCCCAAATGGACTCTGCTGGAACAGCTGAGACAATGGTATATGTACCTATCCATGTTGTGACTGTTAAATCTTCTGCATCCTGATAGGACTTTCTTCTCTCTTTTGAGAAGAGGAGAAAGAACCTGATTATTCTGCGAGTGTTTGGAAATTTGAAGCGACAGCCACAAAAGCCATCCTGTCTCTCCCATCAGCAAACACCTACCTCCCCCTGGAGGATGACAAATGATAGTTACTATTTCTCCTTTTTGCTGGAACCTCTCTCTTCTCTTCTACCCTGGAGGAACTGCCATACAGACCACCATAGCCGTTGTACTAATTTATAATCTTACAAACATGTTTAAATGTTCTTTTTCCCCCACATCCTCACCAGAATTCATTATTATGTGTGATCTTGATGATTGCCATTCTGATTGGAATGAGCTAAAATCCCAGGGCAGTTTTGACTTGCATTTCGCCAATCACTAAGGATATTGAAAACTTTTTTCTCTCATTTGTTGGCCATCTGTATTTCTCCATTTGAGAAGTATTTGTTTTGTTTATTTCCCCATTTTTTTTGGTGGTACTGGGGTTCCTGGAAACCCTTCTACCTCCGGGCTACACTCCCAGATACCTGTTTTTCATATTTTTATTTGGAAACAGGGTCTCTTAAGCCAGCGAGGCTGGCTTCAGACCTGCACGATCCTCCTGTCTCCGCCTCCCAAGTGTGGGGATTACAAGCGTGCGCCACCATGCCCGGTCATTTCCCCATTTTTAAACTGGGTTACCTGGAGTCTTTTTGTGACACTTTTATTGGGTGCTTTATATATTCTTGATACTAATCCTCTGATGAAAGGGTAGCTGCCAGATTTTCTCCCATTCATTAGGCTGCTTCTTTACGCTCTTGTTTTCTTTGCTGTGTAGGTGCTTTTTGTTTTGATACCAAGGAAAGATTACTTGTAAGTGAATTATGAGTTTAAATATGTTGCAGGAAACAGGTGGTTGAGGCATGTTTGCTAGAGTAAATTTATAGTGTAATTAGATTCATTGCTTTATCATCTTTCCTCTTGTGGAAGTCAAGGAAGGTGGGTACGGGGTCATCATGACAGGCTGATGCCAAACGAGTCCTGGAGGTGTTCTTCCTATCTCCTCTCCCCCCTCACTTCCATCCCTGTATCCTTGTTCTTCTCTTGAATCCTTTCCTTTGATTAAGCATAAAATCACTCTCCATGTCCCCATTCAAGATCAACCACGAAGCCAGACATAGTGGCACATGCCTGTTTTCCCAGTACTTGGAAGACTGAGATAGGAGGATCACAGGTTTAAGACCAGCCTCAGCAACTTAGCAAAGGTCTCAGCAATGTGATAGAACCCTGTTTCAAAATAAAAAGGTCTGAGTGTATAGCTCAGAGGGCAAATGCCTCTGGCTTCAATTTCCAGTACCAAAAACAAAAACAGAAAAAACAAGATCAACCTGAAACAGTATTGACAGAAGAAAGGGGATGTGCTATTGTGAAAACTCTTGTGACAACTCATGGTCACAATTAGCATCTCTGTTTCTTGATTACACTAGGTAACGAACTCTTGCCATCTGTAAGTTTTCCAGGATTTTTATCCTATCTGTAGCAGTAATCCTCTGCTCTATTTTTTCCATACCCAATGACTCCCTGAAATTTCACTCTACATTTTTACTTTTCTTTGTTCATTGCCTCCCCAAACCACTAGAACACAAACACCACAGCAGTAGAGCCTGTATTTTTTTTTAAACAGGTTCTTGATACGTTGATGAGACTAGCCTTGAACCTGGGATCTTCCTGTCTCAGCCTCCCAGGTATTGGGAGTTACAGGTGTGCACCACCACATCTGGTTTTCTTGCTATTTCTTCAGAGGCTGCCCTTGTGCCCTGGCTCAGGGTCCCCGTTCTCTGTCTTCAAAAGCCAGTCATGGTTCATCTCTCTGCACCTCTCTTCCCATGTTGGAGAAATCTCTAACTCTCCTTCTTTCTCTTCTGCTCTTAAGGACTTTGGCGATTCTGTTGGGTTCACTTGGATAATCCAGGCTCATCTGTTTATTTTTAAATCAGTGGATTAGTGCTCTTAATTCTAGCACATCCTCAATTCCCTCTTGGCATGTAATAAAACATATTCACAAATTCTGGGGATTAGGGGATGGCCATCTTGGGAGACCATTACTCTGCCTTAATAAATATTTATGAAAATTTGCATACATCAATGGCCAACTAGTTTGGCAGTTTTTCTCTGGGTAAATAGCTGCATTTGCATTTCATTTTGTGGTTTTCTTGAGCCAGTCCCTGCCAGGCCAATATTCAGGCTTAGTAATTATTCTGGGCACTTTCAGCTTCCTGGAGGAGAACGGGGGATCCAGGGAATGAGTTCTTTCTTTAATTATCAACTTCAAAAGAGGACCTGGAGACCCTTACGGTGCTAGGTGAAGAGGGCCTCTAAGATCTAATTAAATATCTAATATTCTTTGGAAGGTTTGAGGTTTGCCGTCGGTGTTGCTATAATTGGCACAGTCCCTTCCAGAGTGAGGGATGGAGGCAATATAAATATTTGCACCTTAGGTGAGTCCAGCCAACCTGATTAATTTCTGAGAGATTAGTACTAGGAAGCTGAAGGCTGCGTTCTGCCATCCAATAGCATTTCCTTTGACCTGGATTGAATTCCGGCGACAGAGTGGAGAGAGAGAAAAAAAAGGCAGATTTGTCATGTGAACCATGTGAATAGCAGTACCCTCACCCGGGAGCGGAATGAAGCCGTGTGTTTGCTGAGAAAAGCGGACGGCATTCAGCAGCTCACGATTTTATGTTTCCCCAAGGACAATACAGCAAGATGCTCAATTGTACACGATGTATTTTTCTTCTCGGAAGAGACCTCGCCTCTATCTGTCATATCGCAGGCTATTTTTAGTGACAATGCTTTAAAAAACATCAGGAGCCTCTCTCTCTCCCCCTCCCCCGGCTCAAGCACATGGTTGCTATGCAACAGGGGCATCTCCCGGGTGGGTCTCCTTCTCTTGACAGTCCGGCATTCGGTGAACTGGACTTTGGCAGAAGCCCAGGTGTGGTTGGTTCATGCCAAGAAAGAGCCTTGACTTCGGAATCTCAGCCTCAGGCTTCTTTCTTTCCGTCACTTGCTCCCCGTTGGGTAGCCCCAGGCAAATTTCTTTAGCTCCCAGAGCCTCTGTTTTACCAAGTGTGAAAATGGGCATGTTTTCAAATCCTGAGGTTATTGCATAAGGAAGATATGATTATACATCTTAAGCACTTCAAATGCGGTGGCTTTACAAAGCCGGTTTGTTTTTAATTTGACAATATATGTGTTGTACCCAGTACTTGGGAGGCTGAGACAGAAGGATCCCAGGTTCACAGCCAGCCTCAGCAACTTCATGAGATCCTCTACCACTTAATGAGACCCGGTTTGAAAAATAAAAAGGTTCACAAGCAACCTCGGTAACTTAGTGAGACCCTCTGCCACTTAATGAGACTCTGAAAAATAAAATAGAACTGGGATGTAGCTCAAAGGTAGAATGTCTCTGGGTTCAATCCCTAGTACCACAAAAAATATGTGTTATACTATCCTGTGAAATATTAAGAAAATTCTAACATTTTGGAGCTCCTTTTCCACTGTGTTTATTAGAATCTATCACCAGGGAGTTCTCTGTGAAACAACAGTAGCAATATTAGCAGGCGACATTTGTAAGCATAAAACAAGCGTGAATGCTCACAACAAAACGGCATTTCATGGATTTGCACAAGGATTTAGTGTGATTTCTTGGCTTTGCAGATACCATCCTGGAGAGGCCCTGAGTTACTCGGCGAGTGAGTGAGGTCCAGGAGCCTCTATGTATGTTTTAGGAGAACCAGGACAGGGGTCAGGGCAATTTCTTCATGAGCCATAAGCAACATCTTTAATTCTCATCTAGGGCTAATGGTCCATTGGTCCTGCCTGGGAATGAAGGTAAAGGTCTTCATCTGCAGAGCTCCTCTGTTTGTAGCCTTCTTTCCCACAGCGAGAGCATTTATCCATCGCTTACTGTGTGCCTACAGAGTGCCATTGGCTTTCCAGATGTTAAAACGTTTAATGTCCACAACAATCTTATGGGAGAGGTCCTTTTATACCAGAGTGAGCAAATGACTTAAGATTACTCAGCTAAGACATGCTACATAGACTTAGAGATAGGGTTTGCTGAATTTCAGAACCATTTCTCTCTCCTTCTTTCTTTCCTTCCTTCCTTTCTTCCTTCCTTGCTTCTGCTGAGGCCGGCCTTGAACCCATGATCCTTCTGTCTCAGCTTCCCAAATACTGAGATTGCAGGCATGTGCCATCACACCTGGCCCAGAGTCAGTGCACTCTCTTAACCATGGTATTGCACAGCCTTCCATTTCACACTGGCAGAAATGCTGCCCCTGGGCATGAAAGAAGATACTGTGGTCTGAATGTGTGTGTCCTGCCCAAGTCCTTATGCTGAAACTAATCCCCAAGCAATGCTATTAAGTGGGGAGCTGAGCATGGCGATACACACCTGTCATCACAGTACTAGGGAAGCTGAGACAGAAGGATTGCGATTTGAGGCAAGCTTTGGCAACTTAGACTCTCAGCAACCTAGCAAGACCCTGTTCCAAAACACAAAAAGGGTTGGAGGTGTAGCTCGGAGGTAGAATATTCTTGGGTTCAACCTCTGATACAAAGAAGGAAAAGAAGGAGAAGAAAGAAAATAAGGAGGAGGAGGAGGAGGGGGAAGAGGAAGAGGAGGAAGAGGAGGAGGAAAAGGAGAAGGAGGAGGATAAGAGAAAGAAAGAAAAGAGAAAGAAAGGAAAGAGAAAGAAAGAAAGAAAGAAAGAAAGAAAGAAAGGCAGGCAGGCAGGCAGGCAGGCAGGCATTTGGGAGGTGGTTGGGTCAAGAGAGTCGAGCCCTCGTGAATGAGCTTAGTGCCCTTGTAGAAGAGATCCCCAGTAGCTTGTCAGTCTTCTCTATCCAAGGACACATAAGAGGAACTGGTCCTCACTAGATTGTGCCATAAATACCTATAGTTTATAAATTACCTAGCCTAAGGTATTTTGTTATATCTGCCTGAGTGGCTCAAAGGCAAGTTAATATTATGTTTTATATCAAAGAAAAGTGAGCCTTAGAGAAATAAAGGGATCAGACACAATTGACCAAGTTGCAATGAGGAGCCCAGCTGTGGACGTCTAGAATAATGTTCCTTTTGTTCTTCCAGCATGTTGAAAGAAATATGATGACTATTTAATATCAAATTGTACACATGAAAATTGCTAAGAGTTTAAAACGAGTTTTCTACAAAATAAATATGTGCAGTGATGCAGAGGTTAAATAGCTAGAATTAGCCATCCGGAATGCATAATTATATATCATTTTAGTTACCTAATTAAAATTTTAAAAAATTAAAGAAATTTGATGCAGAATAAGAGTTAAAGTGTAGAGAGAACTACAAACACTACACCTTTCCAAAGTTGTCATTTGCAAGTGCAGCTTCATGACCTCTAGGCAGCATCCACACACGATGTTTTCATTTTTAGATAGACAGCTACTCTACTTCATAGGCATTATGTCTAAGCCACAGATGGAAAAATCTAAGATCCAGAGAGACTAAATGGCTTGCTAACAGTCACGGAATTACAAAGCAGAAGAACTGGGCAGAGACATTAAAATTTCTATTGCTTCTTACCCTTCACCACTCTCTCTTTTTTTTAATTTTTATTTTTTGGTGGTACTGGGGTTCCTGGAAGCCCTTCTACCTCCAGGCTACACTCCCAGACCTATTTAATATTTTTGAAACAGGGTCTCTTACGCCAGTGCGGCTGGCTTCGAACCTGCGTGATCCTCCTGTCTCTGCCTCCCAAGCGCGGGGATTACAAGCGTGCGCCACCATGCCCCGCTACCCTTCACCACTCTCTTTAACTTGGATCCTAGTATTTTTCCTTCCTTCCTTCCTTCCTTCCTTCCTTCCTTCCTTCCTTCCTTCCTTCCTTCCTCCTTCCCTCCCTCCCTCCCTCCCTCCCTCCCTTTCATCCTCCCTTCCTTCCTTCTTCCCTTCCTTCCTCCCTCCCTTTCTTCCTTCCTTTCTCCTTCCTTCCATCCTTCCTTTCTTCCTTCCTTCCTTCCTCCCTTCCTTCCTTTCTTCCTTCCTGGATGAACTCAGGGCCTCATATATTCTAAGCAAATGCCTTACTGTCTGGGGTAGCTATACTCCCAGCTCCTTCCATTGATTTGATGTTGTCTCTAAAATGGTGCAGCATCCTCTGAAAGTGGGAGCTAATGATGGATTTAATAGCACAGGCAGGGATTCTAGTGGAAGCTCAGCTCTTTGGATTTTGTAGATAAATATTGATCTACTGAAGCTACAATCCTCTTTCTTTATATGACCCTAAAAGATGAAGAATATACTCTTTTTGTTTGCTCTGGATTGAACCCAGGGGCATTTTACCTCTGTGCCATACCCCCCCAGCCCTTTTTATATTTTG
Organism: Muscardinus avellanarius; assembly: GCF_963383645.1. Lineage (NCBI taxonomy): Eukaryota > Metazoa > Chordata > Mammalia > Rodentia > Gliridae > Muscardinus > Muscardinus avellanarius. The sequence goes on from NC_137796.1 coordinate 9,506,688, forward strand.
AAACAGAGTCTCCTGAGGTTGCTAAGGTTCTAAGTTGCTGAAGCTAGCCTCTAGCCTGTGACCCTCCTGTCTTAGCCTCCCAAGGGTGCTCCATTATGGCCAGCTAAGAACATACATTTAATAGAAATACTTCTAGAATTAGAAGAGACCATTGAGGTCATCTTATATAGGTGGTGTAAACTCTTAACGCCTATGTTCCAGGTGGGTAGGAACAACCAGGAGAGCAAATCTACTGCTATGTCTTGGTAAAGAAATGCTTTTCTTGCCTATGATGAGCTCCAGTTCTATACACTCATTTTCTCTTTGCCACTTTTATAGAATCAGGTGGCTTTTCCAATCTATCTGGTACCTTACCTATTTTCTTTTTCCACCACTACTTGGAAAATTCAATGCTTTTATCTTATTAGAGGACAGCAGAGTAATGTGAATATAAATGAAAAATAATTGGTACCTCTATATTAGGAAAAACATGGAGCATGTGGACTGGTGGCAAACTGGATTCCTAAGATTTCATCTGAGGTATATAGTAGCTACACAGCACTAACGTGTGTCTGCAGGGAATGTAGCTGGATGTCTTCAAATTTTCTGATTTTTTTTTATCATAGTTGGTAACTATTTTCATTTACTTTTATTGGTATATTATAGTCTTAGTTCAGAATGATTTTCCCCCCAAAAAAGCTCAAAGTTAGGGATTTGATTGGAAATCTCTTGACTTTAAAAATCTTAGCTACATTGTTTTTTCTGCTTTTTGTTTTGTTATTGGTTCTGGAGATTGAATACAGGGATGCTATACCTCTGAGACGCATTCCCCAACCAAGATATTAGTAAGCTATCAGGTGCTACCCTACAACCTGTAATCCTCTTGTCTCAGCCTCCAAAGTACTGGTATTACAGGAGTGCACCACTGCACCTGGCTCTGGTTTGTTTTATAATACTGTGTAGACTCAAAGGCAAGATGTCTACAAGCAAAATCGTGCCAGTTGAGCTGCCAAGTTGTGATTTATGATCTAGTCCAGCTCCCTAGTTTTACAGGTCAGGGTGCTTAGAGGAAGAGGAACGTCTGTGTGTATTTCAGACAGTGAGCAAACACACCAATGGATGGAAGCCAGGTTTCCTGATTTCAACTTCTTCCCATTCACTATGCTGTTCTACTCATTTCATTCTTTCTAGAAATTTTGACTTTGCACAGAAGGCGAACAACCTCCTTACATTTAGATTATAGGCAGGGACGTGTGAACACTGGAGACTTTCTTTAATCAAGTGCCAGGGCTCAAGTGTCTCATAGGTGACATTTAAGTGCTTAGCAATCACACTATTTCTGGTAGCAAGAATAGGCACTAAGAATCCGCAGCACAACTTTCCTGCATACTCAACCACAACATGCTGTCCTCTGCAGATAATTTGTCTTGGAACATACTGTGTTTGCAAAGTCACTATGCCATACATCAATTATTCCCTGGAGCATCCTACACTGGTTCATCCAAATAAAGTAGTTTGGGCTCTCTGAAGCCGGGAGCTCTTGAAAAAGTTGCAGAATTTTATTATGGTGAAAAACATACCAAAAAAAATCTCTTTAGCCTGATTAAATCCATGACAATGGGTAATAACCTGTCAGTATTTCAACTTAGGAACTTAATGTGGCATAATGAGTTGGTGGGGTGAACCTGGACACTTGGAACACAAGGTTATTGATTTTTTTCATATTCTGTATAGCATCCCTGGGCATGTAGTTCCTCTCATCTTAGAAGGATAAACACAAAATGGACAATGTAAAGAACATTCCTTTTAATCATTGAAATGGGCAAGAGAAATTCATGCAACAATTAGGGTAGACGAGATGGGACCCTGAGCTACTGTCCCCGGGAGTCATATAGCACAGGGCAAGAGACCAGGAGTCCAAAAATGAGTGGAAAGCCCACCCTATCAATCAGATGAATTTGTGAAGATGTTTGGATCATGAGAAGAAAGGGCCTTCCCTTCATTGTGAAGTCTCTGGAGCCAGGACAATGTGTGTCTTCTTTACTCAGCATAGGATCTACTATTTAGCAAGTGTGTTTTCCACTTGACATTCTTGCAGCTATAATGTAAAAGACTGACCATACAACTGAAAGATAGAAGATTTATTTTCTTACATTTCAGGTTCAGTCCCTGTGTGGCCAGTAGGTGTGAATCTCAGGGTATGGCAATGGGAAGTAGAGAGGGGGCTGTGTGCCTCACATCATGGGGGCCAGAGCAAGAGAGAGAACAAGGGGAGGAGGAACCAAATACAATTCCCAAGGTCACATCCCCAGCGACCACCTCCAGCCACACCCTAGCAGCCTACCGGGAGTACCATGCAGGTAAATCCATTACAACGAATTTATCCGCTGCTATGATGACAACCCTCAAGGATCAATTAAATCTACTCTAAATACTAATAAATACGCTCTTTGGGATATATTTTATATCCAACTATTAATGAAGTGCTTGAAAGAGACCCCAAGTCTCTTTTATGGTTAATTTATCAAGTGGTTAGTATATGCTAGGCAGAGGGTGAAGACTAAGAAAAAATACTCCCACTCAAATCCCCAAGGACCTTGACAGGTAGATGCACATATAATTCTTGTTTAATGCTTGAAAGAACTGAGGCTGGGGAGGTTACAAAGATCACCAAAGTCTCACAGCAAGGAGATCCTAGGACTGAGGTCAGCCTGATTTTTCAAATCAGTCTATACCACCATTATTGACCACGGCCTAGCTCTCTGTCTATATCCTTGGATAGAGCTCCAGGGACAGCATGGATGCTTAAATAGATGAATGTCTCAATACTGAGGATGCTGTAGAATCCAGGGATGGGTTTCTAGTACCTGGGAGCCTGGCAGAGTTGAGTTTTTCTGGAGAAAATTACATTGATCAAAGTCAATTGCTTTTAATTGGGAAAAGAGGGCTGGCACCATATTGTCCAGGCCTGTTAATGGATTTCTCTAAGCTTCCTAGCCCTAGAGCTAAATATAGCCCAGGGCTTGCCTAGAATTCGTTGTGCAATTTTAGGACATCACTTAAATGTCCCAAACCTTAGACTCAATACTTAATTAGTGAAGTTTTATATGGTAGTTTTGACTATCAAATGAGAGAATATTTGCAAAGCTCCTAGCACTGAGTCTGATGCGTAGCAAATTTGTGCCAATTGTATATGATGGCTTAAGTTTTACCCAAAGGATGGAGAAGAAATAAAGAGGAGTGATCTATGGGTGGCATTTTCCCAGTCTCTGGGGATCAACAAGAAATGCTAAAGGCATCCTCGAGGTCCAGCTCTGAGATTCAGGATCCTGTTCCTGCCTTTTAAGAGTTCCCCAGTGCTCTATAAATTCCAGTTTCCTTGATATGGAAAGTGTGGAGCTACTGGAAGAGCTGAATACTGTGGCGGGCTTGATTGCTCTCTTTCTGGACTGGAGACCATCACATTCTTCTCTGCTATTTTCTACAAACAGCCTGCTGGGCAGGTGTGTTAAATTACTCTCATACTCTTTGTGTTTTAAGTGGGCTGTGCTTTTTTGTTTTTTTGCAAGTCTGGGTATGGAACCCAGGGGTATTGGACCACTGAGCTACAGCCCCCGCCCTATTTTTTATTTTATTTTGAAACCGAGTCTCACTGAGTTGCAAAGGGCCTCACTAAGTAGCTGAAGCTGTCTATGAATCGCGATCCTCTGGTCTCAGCCTCCAGAATGCTGGGATTAGGGCTGTGCATGTTTTAAGGCCCCTTTCTACCCTTCTCTGTTCAACTTCTACCCACAAAGGATAATGCAATATTTAGGAAATGTATTACAAGACTCTTGTCCCCTCTAATACCATTAATTGGTTTGGTCCATAGGAAGCTCAGAAAGGAGATAGGGCAGAGAGAATACAATATGGCTACTTATTTATTTACTGCTGAAGATTAAATTCAGTTCCTCATGCATGCTAATTAAACACTCTATTACTGATCTGTATCCCTTAGCTCAAAGCTATTTAACTTTTTCAACTTTTGTATGCCTAATTGTACTATTAAATGATGTTTCACAGTGAGCTTAGGTATGCAACCAGCATCCCCAAATCAAGAAATAGAAATAAGCAGTGGCCCCAGAACCCCTTCTCCACTCTCTTTTCCAGCCACTACCCCCTAGCTGCAGGCGATCTTCCCTGTTCCCTGTCTCCCAGGCTGCAAGGGCCCTTTACATTGTTAATGACATTCAGTTGCACTCACCTAGCTTGGCAAAGGAATTCTAGAGAACTCTTTTTCCTCTGGGCTCTGGAAACTTCCTTTCCCGTTGGCTCCAAGCTTGCACATACCACTAACTGCAGGATGATGCCCCACTGCTGTCTGCCCTACCCCCACCAGCACCTCTGTTAAGCAGTCTCTACAATAAGCTAAGCTCTCTGTTTTGAGCATACCATCTGTTTTCTGCTGAGACGTCAACAAATAAGCTAGGCGTGAGTCCTCTCTGTGGCTTGATCAGGGCTCTGCTAATGACCAAACTGAGAATTCTGATGAGACACAGATGCTAGGCCTGGATACATATCTATATAATATCTTCCAAACTATTTCAAAATCAACATAGTGAGAAAGTGGGATTTATTTCCATTTTTCTGCATATGAATAACCAGTTTTGCCAACATCATTTGTGGAAGAGGCTATCTTTTTATTCCAGTGTATGTTTTTGGCCCCTTTGTCAAAAATCAATTGGCTGTAGTGTGTGGATTTGTTTCTGAATCTTCTATTCTGCTCCATTGGCCGATGTGTCTGCTTCTGTGCCGATACCATGCTGCCGAGACGTCCATCAGCAGATGAATGGGTTACAAAATTATAGGATATATACATAATGGGATTCTATCAGCCGTAAAGAACAAAGTTATATCATTTGCAAGGAAATGGATGGAACTGGAGAACATTATGCTAAGTGAGATGAGTCAGTCAAAAAAGCGAAAGGTCAGATGTTCTCGATTATATGCAGAAGCTACGGAGAAATTGGGACACAGGAGAGATTCCAGGCAAAGGAGGAAAAACCTTAGCGGAGTGAAAGAGGGGGCCTAACTGAAGGAGACGGGAGTAGGGAGGCAGACTTGAAGAGGGAAACACTTCAATGGACATGTTGTACACACAAAAACTTATCAATCACGGTGCTGAGTACTGGATGGTGGGGAGGGAGAGGGAGTGGGTGGGAACTGGGGGAGGACTCAACCAGCGCTGTGTTTATGTGTGTGCCTCCATCACCCCGCACTTCACCAAGGTGTATGATTACAATGTACCAATAAAAAATGAATAAAATTAGCGTAGCATCCCTTGGGTGGGTATTGGGGATTGAAATTAGAGACATTCTACCTTTGAGCTACACCTCCTTGCTCTATTTTTTTAAATTAAATTTAATTAATTTATTTTTTTTTGTGGTACTGGGGTTCCTGGAAGCCCTTCTACCTCCAGGCTACACTCCCAGACCTATTTTATATTTTTATTTGGAAACAGGGTCTCTTAAGCCAGCACGGCTGGCTTCGAACCTGCGCGATCCTCCTGTCTCCGCCTCTGAAGCGCGGAGATTACAAGCGTGAGAGTTACAAGCGTGCGCCACCACGCCCGGCTTTATTTTTTTTATTTTAAAACCAGGTCTTGCTCACTGCTGAAGGTCACACTAAGTTCCTGAGGTTGGCTTCCAACCTGCGATCCTTCTGTATCAGCTTCTCCCAAGTACCGAGATTACAGGCATGCACCACTGTACTCAGCAATGTAACAGTTTCTCAATGATGCCCTTCAAGCAACCACGGATGTCCCATTTGATGTGAAGAAATGCTATGGATCTCAGCAGGGGGCTGCAGCGGCTCATGCTGGAACTGGAGGAAAAATTGGATTAAGAGGGTGGTGTTGGTAGAGAGGAAGAGAAATAGGTAGGCTCCAGAGACACGAAGTGTAGAGTCTGCAGTTCTTATGGTAGACAGAATCGAGGAGGAGGAGGAGGGAGAAGGAGGATTTGCTGAAGAGACCGCCACGTTTCCAGCTTGTGCTAGATGGACTCTCATTTGCTAAGGGAAGGAGCCTTGGGATAGATCTGTGAGCTCGGTTTGGAATCCATGACGTTGTGTTTCCATATGCAGGAAAGTTATAAAAGTCAAAGAAGTCAGGGCTAAGAATGCACCCCGTGGCACAGTGGATCTACAACTGGTAGTTAAATCGGCGGGTGTGGATAAGCTCAGCCAGCAAGAGGTTATAGGAGTGGTGCGGAGTGGGCTTCCTCAGCCTCGGCCTGATCTCATGCTGGGCTGCTTAGTTTATGTCATGGGGCCTGATCGGTGTATAATAGGATGTTTAGCAGGGTCTCTGACTGCTACACAATAGAGGCCAGTTCTTTCCGATGTGAACACCAAAATATCCCCAGATACTTTCAACTGCTCCCTCATTGAGCACCCCTGGTTTAGGGCAGTGTTTGTGAGCTGAGATCCTAGCACTCCATTGTCTTGAGTTTTCATCCTGCCTCTGGCTCTACCGGCTGTGAGTCCCAGGTGAGGATGCTCCTGAACACATCTGGATCTCTGTTTTCTCTTTCAATGGGATAGAGACAATAACAGGAAGTGTGCCATCATTTGCTTTGGCAAGAGAAACGAGAGAACTTGAGAACATTGCTCAGGAGAGTGACTGGCTCATGGTGTTTGTTATTATATCTCCAGAATAACTCTTAGGGGAGGGTGGGTTGCAGGAGTGTGCTGTAGGAAATGCCAACATTCTGGAGTAAATAGAACTGAGGGAGACCAAGAATAGGAATGTGCGTCTGGAGTGTAGAATGAAAGGCTGGGTGGGGATGGAGGACTAGAAGTCAGTGCTAGCAGGAACAATGGGCTTCTCAGCCTGGTAAGGAAGGTCTAGGATACTCCTAAGTCCACCAACACACACACACACACACACACACACACACACACACACACACACACACACCTGAGAGAAGCCAGCCTACTATATTTTAGCAAGACAAAGTTGTCTGCAATGCCTTTGTTGAATTCACTAGAGTCTCGAATCTGTCTAGGAGTGATCGTTTTACAGTGTTCTTCAATGGCACTCAGAAAGTGTTTATGACATTTTCGTCAAGAACTCTCTCTGGCTCCCTGATGGATAGGCATTTAAAACCAACATCACATAGTTAGCGAAGACATATTAACCACTGATGAGCGGTGAGCCCTGAACAACCAGGAAACCATGTAGGCAGCCATCGTTCAACCCTGATCACTGCTTTCTAGCAAGCAAGGAAGGGGAAAGAAAGGGGGGATATGGCAGTCACCCGCGAAGCAATTTAGAAACACAACTGTTTTTTATCAACAACATTATTTACACAGGCTGGGCATGGTGGTGCACACCTATACCTCAGTGCTTGGGAGGCTGGGATATGAGAATTGCAGGTTCGAAACCAGCTTCAGCAATTTCACGAGACCTTCGCCTAGTGAGACTATGTTTCCAAATAAAAAAATTAAACAGGGCTGAAAGTGCCACTTGGAAGTAGAATACCTCTGGATTTAATACTCAGCAATGCAACACACACACACACACACACACACACACACACACACACACACTATTTGTATAGTTCAGTAGTGTTGTTACCAATACTCCAAGAGATAAAAGGCCCCCTGTACCACTTCACTCTTCCTCTTCTACAGTGATACACCACACATTTCCTGTTAATTTTTGACTTCTGGAACAGAATTCTCTAAGGACATGAATGAACATGGATGAATGGAAGAAACAGCATTCTTGGAAGACAAGGACATGTCCTCTCTTTTGTTTTCCTTCCCTTAAATCCTCCCTCTCCCTCTCCATCCCTCCCTTCAAAGGCATTTTACACCCTTATGTGTTCCAGATTCGCAGGCAGGTGCTGGGCACACAGCTTAGAATGAGAGTGGGAGTGGGAGAGGGAGAAGAGGAGAGGAGAAAAAAGAAAAGAGAGGAGAAATTGCCTTTATTTTGAAAATAATGTCTTAAAATGCTCCCACACAGATCCTTATGAAAACAAGAGGATAACTAGAATGAATAGAATGTGTTGGTGAGGGAGAAAAGAGGCACTTTTATTTTTTTTCCTGCAAGGTGTCCAGGAAGGGGCTTTCTGAGGAGGTCACATGTCAGCTATGATCTAAGCAGCAGTGAGCCTTGCAAAGAGCCAGGCGGGAATGTTCTAGGATGTGCTAGAACGCACAGTGGGGTGGAAGTGACACGAGATGGATCACCAGGGAGCCCAGATGGCTCTGCACTGAAGGCCACCCGTGAGCACTTGGGAGATTGTCCTGGGAGCACAGCGAGGGGGCAGAGACGAGGTGAGTCCTTCCTCCAGCGGTGCCTAACAACACCTGTTCAGGTAAGAGTCAAGACGTTTTTCTTTTAAAATATGTTTTTATTGGTGCCTGGTAGTCACACATCATAATCAAGTTTGGAGGGATAAAGACATATATGAACACAACAGCACTTGGTGGCTTCCCCTTGACTTCCTCTCAATTCCTTTCTTGCCCTGTATATGATATCGAGGTTGGCACTGATAGTTTCATATTCATACATAGCATCAATTAAAGTGTATCCTTCATCAGGTTCCCTTCCCCCTGCCAACTCCCTCCCCGAGGTCCCCTCCACTGGGGTTCCCCCTCCTTTATCTGGAGTTCCTCTTCTATCTCTATTTCTTCCTAGCTCTCACATATGAGAGAAAACACATGACCCTTCACTTTCTGTGACTGGCTAGCATAATATTCTCTAGGTCCATCCATTTTCCTGCAAATGGCATAATTTTGTTCTTTATGGCTGAGTAGAATTCCATTGTGTGGATATCCATAATTTCACGATCCATTCATCTGTTGATGGACACATAGGCTGTTGATGGACATGTTTTGGCTAATGTGAACTGCTCTGCTATAAAATGTGGATATGCATGTATCATTACAATATTCTGACTTAAATTCTTTTGGAAAGATACCCAGGAATGGTATAGCTGATAGATCCATATGGTGGTTCCATATGGTGGATCCAGTCCCAGTCTACTGAGGAACCTTCACACTGATCTCCCTAGCAGCTGCACTAATTTGCAATCCTACCAACAGTGTATTAAGGGTTTTATTTACCCACATCCTTGCCGGCATGTATTATTGTTTGTATATTATTGTTTGTATTTGTCATTCTAACTGGAGTTTGATAGACTCTCAGTGTAGATTTCCTTTGCAGCTCTCTGATTGCTAAAGATGTTGGACATTTTTTTGTATATTTATTGGCCATTGTATTTCTTCTTTTGTGAGGAGTGTATTTAGTTCAGTTGCAGGTGGGCAGGTGTGAGGGAAATGTTTCTTCCCTCACCACGTGACTACACTTGCTGTTAGTATTCAGGCAATTTTAGTGACTCATGATGATACCTCTTTTCCTGGCGCTTTAGAATAATGGCATCTTCTAGAGCCTTCCTAAGTTGCTTTTATGCCCTCCCTTCTCATCCTTTATCTGGAAGACAGAGGCTTGTTAAGCCATCTGCTGCAGTTTTTATATTCCTTGGTGAATATAGTGATTCTCCTGGCCTCCTTTGAAAAGTTCTTTGAAATTAGAACATCATGGGGGTGGATCAAGGGAATAAAATAAAAAAAATTGTCTTTGCTCTGAGTTTCACTGGGAATAATGGTCCATCCAGTAAACATTCATTAAGTACCTGTGTGTGCAAAATGAGGAAGGTGGTTTTCGACCTGCTGGGTCTCAGCCTCATGGTAAAGTCTGACACATACATAATGTTGGTTATGTGCCAGCTGGAACTTACTAAAAATGATGGGGCGCAAGTAGAGGATAAATTCTGCCCATTAAGACTGAGGGGGCTTTGCAGGGGAGGTTAGAGTCCAGCTGGGTTGGCAAGTCTACACAGTGGTTCTAGAACGGTTGGAGATATCGCCATGGGTTCTTGTTCTTAGCTAGTTTAAAACAATATAGTCAGAATGACACTTCTGCAGGCTTAAGCTGAGTTTTATTATTATAGAGGTAGAAATAAGAGACAGAACAATTAAAGCACTACTTCAGAGGGATGCAGTGGAGTGCCTTGAAAGTAAGTCTGTGAACACATAACTATTTTTTGTGTGTGGTACTGTGGATGGAGCCCAGGGGCATTCTACCTCTGAGCTACACCTCCAGACCTAATTTTTTTTTTGAAACAGAGTCTCACTGAGTTGCAAAAGGCCTCAGTATCTGGTAGCTGAGGCTGTCTGCGAACCACAGTCCTCCTGTCTCAGCCTCCCAACATAGCGATTTTTAGTAAGAATTTATTGTCTTCTGATGAGGAGAAAACTTAGGGGAGCCAGGGAGGAGATATAAGGGGTGGGGTGGGGGAAGACTTAGGTTCATTAGTAGAAATGCTACCATAGACTATGCACATACTATATACCAACATCAATCTGGGTATTTCATATTAGGGAGAGAAATGGGGAAGGGGGCACCAAGAGTGTGTGCATGTGTGTCACTGTCAACATCATTTACATTATGATGCGAGACTATGGTGCACCAATAAAAGTACATAAAGACATAAAAAATAATTCATTGTCTTCTTCCTCCCATCATGCTTAGCCAGTAGTCCTCTTTTCCCACCCAAAGCAGGTGCAGACCTGCCAGTTATCTCTGCTGTGCAAGCCTTTTTTTTTCTTCTTTTATTTATTTTTGGTGGTACTGGGGTTCCTGGAAGCCCTTCTACCTCCGGGCTACCCTCCCAGACATATTTTATACTTCTTTTTAATTTGGAAACAGGGTCTTTTAAGCCAGCGCAGCTGGCTTCGAACCTGCACGATCCTCCTGTCTCCGCCTCCCAAGCGCGGAAATTACAAGCGTGTGCCACCACGCCCGGCTGTGGGAGCCTTTTCTGATAGCCCTTGTTCATCCTCACAGGGACAGACAGGTCTGACATCACTGATCAAAATGTGTTACTTTGACTTTGGTTAGCAAAGTCAAAGGGCTGCATGGTAGAAGCTTGCTTTGTTTGGGGTTTTATTTTTATTACTAAAATTTAAAGCATGTATTGTCCACCTGTGTCCTTGGTGAGTTTTCAGCTTTTCCTTATTCTCTGCTATAAATTATTTATTATATCAAAAACTTGTTTTATAATAAAGAAAAGAAAAGATATAGGAATATAGTCTTAAAGTATGGAAGTTTGGGGAGCTACAACTGAGTTGTGTTATTAGTAATTAGTATCGGGTTAATATAGCTTGCTTTTCGTCTTTCAACTTCAGTCTAAACTGTTGTGAGAGTCTATAGAATTATTTCAGTGTAGGTGTCTGTGTTTTTAACATTCAGTGTTCGGCTGGGCTAACTTGTAGCTGACCAGGATTGACCTTGGCCACAGCTCTTGGCTGACAGCTTAGAGACAGAAAAGGCTTTTTATTGTTTTGCCTAAGTATGAAAACCTGTTCTTATTAGCGATGAATACTTCCCTTATTAGTAATCAATACAGGCTCAATCCCCATAAGTTCTCCAGGTTCAAAAAGTTGAGCAAAGAACTTCCACCATAAAAAATGTACAAAGGTCCTGCAACATGAAGAAGCACACAGGTAGCTGGGCGTGGTGGCGCAAGCTTGTAATCTCAGCACTCGGGAGGCTGAGACTGGAGGATCGTGGTTCGCGGACAGCCTCAGCTACTTAGTGAGGCCCTCTGCAACTCAGTGAGACCCTGTTTCAAAATAAAGAATTTTAAAACATAGGGCAGTAGCTCAGAGATCGAATGCCCCTGGGTTCCATCTCCAGACCCCACAAGTACCAGCAAGTTGAGTGTGAGAGTCCCACTGTTCAGCATCACTAAATGCAACTGGAAAGTGTATAGTGGGCCAGGCTGAGATGAGCATCTATGATGATCCAAGCAGTTTAGAATCATCCACAGGTTGGTGTTTCTAAAACCCTCATGCTCCTCGTTCAACTACCAGTTTTATGTCACGTAATACAAGTTACAAACACAATACTAGTACTCTTTACTTGGCACTGTTTATTTTGTTTTAGTTACTTTAGGTTATTTACCTAAATGTATTTAGAAAGGAAAATTTTAGATGTGATATTTTGAGGAAACTTTACACTTCAGGAGAAATTGAGATTTTGCTGTACTAAATTACATTTTTATATAATGCATTCATCCCTCCGTATCCATGGGGGAATTTTTTGGGACCCCCTTGAAGATACAAAAGTCGGATGATGCTCAAGTCTCTTGTGTACAAGCACCTAGCATTTGCACATAACCGATGTGAATCCTACTGTATACTCTAAGTCATCTGTAGGTTACTTGATATACCCAATACAAGGTGAATGCTATGTCAGTGGTGGCTTTAATGTACTGTTTAGGGACCAATGACTAGGGAAAAAAGTCTGCACACGTTCAGCAGAGATGCAAAGGCTCAACTACCAAAACACAGAAAGCTCGTCTGCACACTGCACGCACACAAGTGCCGTATCTCAGTGTGTTCATAAAAACACGGTGAAGAGGGGAGATGGAGGATCGGAAGTGCCTGTGTGATGCTGTGACATCTGTGTCTGAGGAGCACCTCTCAAGTGGCAATGTGAGAGTGCAGTTAGGAAGAGAATTTGATTTTCAAAATGCTTTCCATTCATTGTCTGCAAAGTTCAAAAAAGTGTACACACGAGGTCTGTTCTACCATCTGCAGAAATGTAGTACTAGGGGGAGGAGGAGGAATCACAGTATTGAAGATTTGTATTATCCACCTCAAAACTCTCTCCCCTCCTGACCCTGCCCTAAAATTTGTTTCTCTTTTTGGTACTGGGGATAAAACCAGGGCCATTCAACTTCTGAGCTACAACCCCAGCATGCATGTATGCATGCATGTATGTATATGTGTGTGTGTGTGTGTGTGTGTGTGTGTGTGTGTGTGTATGTCTTGAAACAAAATCTCATTAAGTTGTGGAAGGTCTCACTAGGTTGCTGAGGTTGGCTGTGAAACTGCGATCCTCCAGTCTCAGCCTCCCAAGTACTAAGATTATAGGTGTGCATCACCATACCTGGCTCCTAGGATTCTTTGATTCTGTCTCCTCTCATCAATCTCTAGGAATTCAAGTTCCAGAGGGCTTTACGACAGGAAGTGGCATTTATCACTCTGGAGGTGAATATTGCAGGAGACACTGTAGTTCTTGAAGGACTCTGGTGAGAGATCATTTAGCCCCGTTGCCTGACCTGCTTTAGGCACCTGGTAGCATATTCTGGCCAACACTCTTTTTTTTGGCAAATAATGGAAGATCAGAACGGGGCCCTGAGACATGATTATTTGACACAGGATATAGGAAAAAGTCATTTTCTGGCATCTAACTCCAAGGTCAATCTGAAGTTGCTTTTTGAGACCTAGGAAGTACTTGGAATAAATAAAACAAAGTGAGTCAAACTAGAGCAATGAACTTATATGAATGAATAAACAATGGCTTATTATACCTAGGGCTCATCATATGTGTCAAACAGAATCAGCTCAGTGACTTTTGAGCTCTTGATTTGTCAAGAAAATTTGGACTGTTTTCGTATCATCTTACAACTTCAATTTTGTTGGCTCTATCCCCTCTGTTCCCTAAACTGCACCCACAAAAAAGGCAAACTCTCTGTCCCAAACCAAACCCACCTTTAGGTAGACCAGGCACACCTATGGGTCTTATGGGGTCATCTCTGATTTACTTTTCTGTTCAATTTTGTGCCATTTCTGTTAGAATATTGACCTTTGATCAATCACTTCTGGAGCCAGAAGACAGTAGTAGATCCTTTTGCAAAAAGCCCGGAGTTGAACCTCCCCATCCCCCAGCATGGCAAAAGTTGAGGGATCAACTCTGCTTCTCAGGTGAGCCTGTCAGTGTCTCCTGGATTCTCCCTCTTTCCCTAGCACCAAGGTTTTGCTCAGACACTCCATATGCCTAGAATGTTCTGCTCTTTGATGATATAAATCCAATGGCTTATTTATAAAAGACATCAAAGTTGTGTCTGCAAAAATAATGTCCCTCATAAAAAAGGCAAATTGAGTATTACAAATATGAACTGCAAAGGTCCTCCAGCCAAATCTGCTTATTTGAATATTGCAAGTCAAAACCATGGTAGATCTGAAGAATGTGAACAAAAGGACACAATGCAATTCACATGTGGTTTAAATCTTAAAATACATATTTAAAATTTTCACAGCAAGATGGCTGCAATTCAGATTTATTGGAAGGAGTGAGAAGGTGCAAACTTTGCAGCTGGCTGGTATGTCTCTTGGAGATGAGGTAGCATGTACTTTCAGACTACAAAATTGGAGTGACTTCACCTGTCCCAGAGCCAGCCTTGGGTAGATTGCCACACCTTCTAGGAGACCATAATCTAACAAGTGCAATGATGAATGATGCTTGAGGACAACATCCTGGGAATTGTGACACTTTAAGGCAGCATCCATTCTCATCTCCCGTCCCTAAGCCACAGATACTCTTCTTCTGCCCATTTCCCTGATGGAGATGCTGAAGAACATAGAGGATTCCTTGACTGAGTCCTCCCAGTTAGATATGGAGCTAGGCTTGAGTCCAGGGCATTTGTTGTGTCTTTAGATGTTGTGCCTTTAACCCACAAACTTTCAAATAAAAAATGGCATGCTATTTAAGTCCTTCTATCCCTCTTTCCCTGAATGCCCCATTTTGATCATCCCAATGTAAGGACCGAAAGCACCATTTCTCTGTACATTGTTAGCATTTCCAAAGAAGACTTACATTTCTTAACCATACCCCTTGATTTCTCAACTTACTCTTCAATTTTCTGTCTCTGAAAGCCTTTGTGTCCCGAGGTAGTGAAACCATTGTGTGCCAACTTCTGTCCCTCATTTAAAGCTCTCTCCTCACACAAAAACCTTGTGACCCCAGTATGCATCTTATTCTGGCTCTCTCTCCTCTCCCTCCTTCTCTACCTTATCTTGTCTTCTTCTTCTTCCTCCTCCTCCTCTTCCCCCTCCTTCCTTTCTTTTTACCCACCATGTAGGTTCTAAGACTTCAGGTTCTGTACCTGGTTGGTGGTCAACTTTGGTTTGGGGAATAGAGGATACAGAAAGATACCCCAAGCCCCACTCTGGAACTCTGTCCAGTACAAATCATCTCGCCTATCTGCAAAATAGGTCCTCAATTTCCAGGTACAGCCATTCCCAGATCATGCCCCTTGCTATTGCTTATGAGGGAAATGAGGTACTTGGCAGAGGTGAGTTTCTGGTACCACTAGGACCCTTGTCCTAACTCCATCCTAATCCCATCAAACCTACAAGATATGCCCTTTTCAATTGATCATAGACTTGAGAAGACCATCCCATGGGCAATTTAAGGGACAGTTGGAAGGTGAGAGGGGTCACCTGATCAGGTCTCATGAGGAGATGATTAGGATAATCTCAGGAATAAGAAGGCTCTGCATTGAAGGGATCAGCAAGAAGGAATCATATTTTAGGGCTTGAGGGCTGGGGCTGTAGTAGTTGGCAGCCTTGAATGGGAAAGTGTATAAGCTTTGAAGATCAGAGACATAGGTTCAAACCATTTTGTTAAATGGCAGATATATTTTAAATGGACGAATTATTTTCCGTATCAATTTTCTTTTATAAGTGCTACTAAGATGATTATCAAGTTATCTATTACAAACCTTGTATTAGCCCAGAAGGCTAATAAGAGAACACATGTTTATAGCAGCACAAGAATTCACAATTGCCAAGTTATGGAAACAGCCTAGGTGTCTATAAACAGATGAATGGATACAGAAAAATGGCATATATACACACAAGGGAGCCTTAGCCTTAAGTCAGAATGAAAGTATGTGATTTGCAAGAGAATGGGTGGAATGGGAGAACATCACACTAAGTAATAGAAGCCAGAATGAGAACATCAAGGGCCATGTCTTCTCCTCTGTGTGGAAGTTAATGGGTAAAAAGGCAAGAAACCTCATGAAAATAGGTTTTCATGAGAGAAGAGACCAGTAGAGTAGAAGAAGAGAATCAGGGGAGAAAGGGGAGGAATGAGAAAGAAAACAGACCAAAGTATATGCCATGCGCACATGAAGGTATCACTATGAATCTACTATTAGATATACTTATAATGTACCAATACAAATTTTTATAAGAAGAGAAAGAATAATATAATTCTACTTTGAACTTAAATAATGGTAACCTTAGCCACAGATGAAACACATTCAAAGACAGGGTTGAGGGACAGGGTGGTTGGCAGAAAATGAAGTTGCAGACAGACATGAGGAGGTGTCCTATCCAGGGTTTAAGCCACTCTGTGTTTATTTTACAGACTTATCATTAACTATTTTAAAGACTAATGGGGACAGGGGACTAATCTTTTTTTTTTTTGGCAGAATAGTTGGGTATCTTCTCTCCCCCTCTCTCTCTCTCTCTCTCTCTCTCTCTCTTCTCTCTCTCTCTCTCTCTCTGCCTCCCCCCCCCCACCTCTCTCTTGACCTTTTGGGGCAAATGATAAATAATCCTATTTAGCAGCCAGGAGCTGGAACAGCAAGCAGGCTCTGCTCTCCATATCTGCAGCTGAACTTGACTCCCAGGCATGATCTCAGCACCTCTTTCTTCCTTTCTTCCTTTCTTCCTTTCTTCCTTCCTTCCCCTTCCCCTTCCCTTTCCCTTTCCCCTTCCTCCTCCTCCTCCTCCTCCTCCTCCTCCTCCTCCTCCTCCTCCTCCTCCTCCTCCTCCTCCTCCTCCTCCTCTTCTTCTTCTTCTTCTTCTTCTTCTTCTTCTTCTTCTTCTTCTTCTTCTTCTTCTCCTTCTCCTTCTTCTCCTTCTTCTCCTTCTTCTCCTTCTGTGGTACTGGGGTTCCTAGAAACCCTTCTACCTCTGGGATACACTCCCAGGCCTATTTTTTATATGTTTTTAAATTTGGAAACAGGGTCTCCTAAGCCAGTGAGGCTGGCTTCGAACCAGCGCGATCCTCCTGTCTCTGCCTCCCAAGCGTGGGGATTACAAGTGTGCACCACCACACCCGGCCACCTTTTTCTTTTGTCCCTCTTGTCACTTTGGGCTTTACTATCTCCTTCAATAGCACAAACACCCAGGGCTCCTTGACCTAGCCTTTCTTTCTGCTCATGGCACACAAGACAGGCCCTTTCTCATTTTTTAAGAGCATTTTTTTGGTAATCCTGACTCCTACCACTTTGCATCTGGCAGACTTTGCAGTCTCTAAACAAGTGGCAAAAGGTCTTCTGTTTTCTTTAAGCCAGAAGGAGTTTTCATTTTGCTATAGCAGTTAGCAATTTGCAGCCAGTAAATTCCAGGCTCTAGGACGAATAATTGGTGGATACCCACTCCCTCCTGAGGGCATGTTGACCTCGGGAAGCATCTAATTTGGCTGGATGATCTCCAGGGACTTGTGAGTGACAAGCTTTTGAAGAGGGAAGAGAGAAGCTTGGGGAATGGAGAAAAAGATATTGGCTGGAGTGACAGCCGGGGGAGGGGGGGAAGTCGGAGACTCAATTTACCCATTAGCCACATTGCCTGTAATTAGCTGAAGATGGATTTAGGCTCTATTAGGGTAGAAGTAGATGAAAAAAATTGACGGAAATCTCAAAGCAAGTGAAATGAATGAACTTCAAGTACTCTCATTAGAGAACAAATTATCTTCTGTTAGACAGGGTTCAGCTCTACACAAACTGAGAGGGAGAAAATATCACCAGTAATGATTGGCTTCCACATGCTTCTCTCCTCTTCCTCCCAGGGGCTCAGATGTTCTATAATTTATTGATATGAAGACAGTGCCAGGGGCAGGATCAGGAGCAACTTAATACCCAGCCCAGTGATCCCAGGGCAAGATGCTGGCTGGGTGTGTCCTTCTGTTTCCCGATCCAAACATCTAGAGCCTCTCACTTTGTGATCTTGGAGTCTCTTTGGGGAAATGAATCCAAATGACAAAAAAATAGATGTTTCAATATATTAAATTGTATGTAAGACTCAAACAATATGATTAGAAATAATTAGAATAAATCAAGGGGGAGGGGGACGATGGTATCTGGGACTTGAATTGAGAGTGGTAGAGCCACCAGGAAAGGTAGTAGTGGATGGCAGATCATTTGCCAAAAAAGACTGCTGCTACTACCGCCTTGGCAAGTTCTAAACTCCCTCATCCTCAATTTTCATATCTGTACAATGGGATGGTAGGGCTACTTCACAAGGTCATTGAGATAATGCATACTTTGAAGAGTTGGGACAATTATTTAATAGGCTTACCTAATATCTTAACACTTCTTTTTTTTGTGGTACTGGGGATGGAACCCAGGGGCATTTCCTCCGAGCTACATCTCCAGCCCTATTGTTTATTCTTTATTTTGAAACAGGGTCTCACTGAGTTGCAAAGAACCTCACTAAGTAGCTGAGGCTGTCCACGAACCCTGATCCTCCTGTCTCAGCCTCCCAAATGCTGGGATCACAAGTGTGACCCACCACACCTGGCAATATCTTAACTTTAAGCTGCTGAACATATATATAAATTCTGAGGGAGGGAGAAAGAGAGAGAGAGAGAGAGAGAGAGAGAGAGAGAGAGAGAGAGACAGACAGACAGACAGACAGACAGACAGACAGACAGACATACACTCTCAGAATGGAAAAGAGTTTAACCTGGGTGCATCTGTGGAAATCGAGGCAAGGTTTAAAGGCAAATATAAGTTCATATGAACTGTTTTAGAACAGAGTTCACTGGTCATAGAGGCTTCTTGAAGGAGTTGGCTTTTGCTCACTGGTAGAGACAGCTGTTGCTAGGCAAGCATTCTTGTTGGGGTGGCTTATCTGTGGTGCTGAGGTCTTGAGGGATTTCTCATAAAAAGTTCTGACACAGGACACACATGAGACAGGTAGGATGCATGGAAATCTCTTGTGATAGGCAGGTCATGGGCACACACACACACGGGAGCTACTTCTCTGGTGCCCTCCATTTCGTTGGGGTTTGACAGAAGTGACTCCATTTTGTACTGGCAACTTTTCACAAGAGGCGAGAAAGAAAGAGGTAGGGCTAACTTTACTTCCCATCTTGGGCTGTCCCTTGTATCTTGCTTCACCAAAAAAAAAAAAAAAAAAAAAAAAAAAAATGTTCTGGGGATAAGAGGCTAGGTTCTAAAGGAGCCTTTCAGCTTCTGCCCTGGTCTTTGGAGACTTGATCCTCAGTCTTAAGTCACTGTCTAAGAAGTCTAACCTCCTTGACATTGTCTTTCTGGGGAGAGCATATGCATGAGCACACAGAGAGGCCCCAGGGCTGCCTAAAGATGTCAGGAGGTCCAACCAGCCAGACTCAGACAGTGGGCCAAGCCCTTAGGAGACCCAGTGTTGGGCAGCAGAGATGGGCTGTCCACTCTGTATCCCACAGAACCATGGGGATAGTGTGAAGAGATGTGATTCTAATATCTTAAGCGTTGAGTGGGTGTGTTATAAATCCTAAGTAGCCGTCCTAATCCATTGGTGTTGCCAACAGTGAAGATGAGCCCTTCTGCTAGGGGTTAGATGTGGAATGTACTCCAAAAACCCATCATGTGTTGAAGAATCGGTCCCCAGTGGAGTCGTATTCAGAGGGAAGGCTTTTAGGAAACGATTGGATCATGAGGTCTCCACTGCTGAGGACCAGTGGATTAATCTATTTGATGGATTAATATTTGAATTACTATTGGGAGGCGATGGAAATTGTAGAAAATAAACTAAAGTTGGAGGAAGTAGGTAAGTGCGAGTATCTGGGGTTTATGACTTCTCTCTCTCCTCTCTCTCCCGCTCTCTCCCTCTCTCTCCCTGCCCCTCTCTCCCTCTCTTTTTTCTTTCTCTTTCCCTCTCTCCTTCTCTCTCCCCTTCTTTCTCCCTCTCCTTCTTTTTCTCCCTCCCTCTCTCTCTCCCTTTTTCTCTCCTCTCTTTTTACTTTCCTCCTCTCTCCTCTCTTCTTCTCTTCCTTCTCTCTCTTCCTCTTTCTCTCCCTTCCTCTCTCTCCTCTCTCTCTTTCTCTCCTTCCCTCTCTCTCCCTCACTGCACCTGTCTTGTTCTCAGTTTCTGGTCAAAGTCCTGACCTCTCCTGGCAAGATGCACAGACACACAGAACAATATTCTTTATGCATTTACAGAAGGTGCCAGAGACCAACCCCAGCTCTCCTTGCTGTACTGAGAGCCCCTGACCTAGGGAAAGATCTTATACTTTCATAATCTATTGTTCCTAGATAAAATGATTTTCAAAAATATGTTCTGATTGACTTATCTGCTGAAGTCATTTTGTAGAGGGGTCCTTTCTCTTCACGCTCCCTGGGATTTTTGTATGGAGCTAAGGTTGTTGATATGACTTTGACAAGCTTTTATATAGCTGGTTTATCGTAAGTAATCTGGCAGACTCCTTGCTGTCTTATTTGTTTGCTTTTCTCATGGAGGCTCTGGAATCTTGCTCCGTTTATTAAAATTATACTGGACAAATTCCTAAAAGCGGCTTCTGAGCACGACGCATCTTTAGCCTGAAATCAGCTCAGCAAACTCTCCCCGAATCACCCTGATGGCAGAATGCAATGCGTAATTAAGTGTTTACTGAAAAAGCCAGGAAACAGGGCCTGGGGGAATAGATCAGAGCAGCTCCCGTCTCCATGGTAACATCCAATGAGCCTTCCAGAAAAATGAGAGCGTTTTCAGGTTCACTGATGCACAATGATAAAGCGGCAATGGCAAGAACACAGAATCAACTATATCGTGATGTTCGGAGCGTTCAATATTTAATATCTCAGCTTTGTACATGGCGTCCGATAATCCCGCTTCCTTCTGCTTCTTTCTGAGCTGCCTCAGTGGAGGAGAGTTGCCATCTGTTGGGCACGCTCGTGACCGTGCATCTCAACGTTAGTTACACGACATCTCAGAATATGTTTTATGAGCAATTAGGACAGTGCAGTGGCATAAATTACAACCGCGTTTTATTAGCCATGACGCCAAGCCATGCTTTCCCATCGACAAGTACTTAGTCTACTTGGAAATGAAGAAACACTCCACTCCAACACATGCCGGGCACCTTTCCTTTCTCTCTCACTTTTATTTTATTTATTTATATTTTTGCCATGCTAGGAATTGAACCCAGGGGCATTCTACCTCCGAGCTACACCCCCAGCCCTATTTATTATTTTTTTTGAAACAGGGTCTCACTAAGTTGTGGAGGGCCTCGCTAAGTAGCTGAAGCTGGTTACGAACCTGCGATCCTCCTGTCTCAGCCTCCCAAGTACTGGGATTACAAGTGTGCATCACCACGCCCGGCTAACATCCCTTTCTTTTGGAGAAGTATGTTCTGTAGATTCCAGGGTCTTGGAAGAAGGTGAATTGGGTTGAGGGCTACCAGTATTCTAAGGGTGTGTGTCCACTGGAAGATCACTTTTGGGCAACATTGGAGCCATGGCCTTTCTTAGACACTTAATGCTAGGGATGTCTTGGCTGTCACTGCCAATCTTTTCCCTCCTCCTCCTCTTCTTCCTTCTCTTCCTCCTCCTCCTCCCTTCCTCCTCCTCCCGGTTCCTTTTCTTCCTCCTCCTTCTGGGTACTAGAGATTGAACCCAGGGGTGCACTACTACTGACCTATAACCCCAGCCATTTTTAATTTTAAACAAGTTCTTGCTATTTTTTTTAGGCTAGTCTTGAATTTGTAATCCTCCTGCTTCAGCCTCCCAAGTACTGAGATTGCAGGCTGGAGACACATATCTGTCTTTTCTCTCCATTTTCTGGTCTTCTCATGAGGCAGCCAGGCTCCCACGGCTTAGGCCTGTTCTCCACAAACACACTTAATCTGCTTGGCTTAGTGACGTCACCACTCACAATCCTGTGACACTTAATACATGTGGGAAAACAAATGAAACAAATGAGCTCCTTAGAAATTCATCAGAGCAGACAGAGGAAGAAGGGGAAAAAAAGCTGTGCAATCTGCAGCCGGGCATGGAAGCGCACACCTGTCGTCCCAGTCCTTGGGAGGCTGAGACAGGAGGATCACAAGTTCAAAGCCAGCCTCAGCAACTTAGGAAGGCCCTCTACAGCTTAGTGAGACCCTGTTTCAAAATGAAAAATAACATAGGGCTAGGGTGATAGCTTGGAGGTAGAATGCCCCTGGGTTTAATCCCCAGTACCAGAAACAACATCAACAACCCAAAACAAGCAAGCAAGCAAACAAAAAAAAAACTGTGTAACCTAAATGGGAATGAGGACGTGGAGCTGAATTTACCTTGGGCTTCCCTTCTCCGTGCCTGGGAGATTTCTACTTCACAATGCATGTGTATAAATGAATTGCTGCCGAATAACAGACAGCCTCAGGACGTGTTTCTGTGTGAGTATATTCACATCCACGTTTGGCAGAAGAGTGATACTATTACTCACTGAGTGATTACAACCTAGCATGCGCTTGGCCGGTCCGTTTTACACGTGTTTCATGTATTTATCACAAGGACCCCGTGGCATATTTTATCCCCTGAGGCTCATAAAAGCTAAATGATTTCCCCAAGACTAACAAGGGGTGGATGAAGAGCCTGGTAAAATTTGGCCTCCACAGATGGTGGTTTTAGATCAACGCCCGTGAATTTATCTGCACACCTGCGGCCTGCCGCCAGGGGCGCAGTTGTGTGGTTTCTCACAGCTCAACCATGGAGGATGCTGGGTAGTAAGGTACCAGGATGTACTGCAACCCAGCAGCCCCTTCGTGTTCAAATTGGGTGATGTGTGTGTGTGTGTGTCGGCTCTTCTGCACGATGGGTTGCTTTCTCTGTCTGAGGACTTCAAAGAGCTTCCCAGTGAAGATTTTTAATTTTCTCTCTGAAAGGTCAAAAAGGTAGGTAGTGTTCAGGAAAATCAGTAGAGACCAGCCAGTAGCTCTGGATGTTAAATGTGTCCAGTCCTGGCTGTGTAGACAGGAGCGTGAGCTTACAGGTGCTGGGCACAAGTCAGCCTCCTTTAGACCAGAATCACCTTGAATACAAAGGGTCCATGGCAACGAAAGGATCCATTGGGATGCAGATAGGATAGAGGCGCGTGCACAAGCGTGTGTATATGCACACACACACACACACACACACACACACTTATATATGTATGATAAAATATGTATGTGTGTATATTGCTTCATTGACCTCGTTTTTATTGTTATTTTTTTTTAGTTTTAGTTTTTGCGGTACTGGGGATCAAATTCAGAGCCCTGCCAGCAGTCTACCACTGAGCTACCCTCTCAGCCCCCTTCACTCTCTCTGGCTATTACAACCTTGTATTTTATACAGTCTCTTGATAGAAGACTGTAATTTGGAGGTTAGTTTGATGACCTAAAACTGTGATGATGACATAATCTGAAGCTCTCTGGGGTGGTGACAGACATCATTACTTTTTAGGACTCTCTGTAGCAAGGAATGTTGTATTTATAGGCCGGACATATTGGCCTCTGTCCCCATCTCCTAACAAGTTTAGTAAATACTGAATATACCTTAGAAGAGTGACATAACAAAATAATAACTAAGGGACTTCTCTCAGTTAACCCTCACAGAATTATAAAATTTTTTTTTTGCACTGGGAAGTGAACCCCGGGACATTTAACCTCTGAGCGACAGCCCCAGCTTGATTTTATTTCTATATTTTAAACAAGGTATCACTAGGTTGCTGAGGGCTCTTACTAAATTGCTGAGGCTGGCCTCAAATCTGTGATCCTCCTAGTCTCCTGAAGCCTGAATTTACAGGCGTGTATCACCACACCTGGTAGAGCAGTGTTTTTAGATGAAGAAAATGACAATTTGTGAGATTAAGTAACAAAGGCCTATTGCACAAAGCTGAAAACAGACAGGACAGGCTGGGTTTTTTTTTTGTTTTGTTTTTTTTTTGTAAAGCTCACAGTCTAGGTTTAATTTTCAGTTATTTGGGGGGAAATCAGAAAGTACCTAGAAATAGATCAAAGTCTGTCATTCTCTGTGTTATGTTAACATATTTCAGTTATATGAGATTAGGATAATAATGCAGGCGCATTCTATCTCCTAGTTACACTACCAGCCCTATTTTATTTTTAAATTTTAAACAAGGTTATGCTAAGTTGTTGAGGGTCTTGATAAATTGCTGAGACTGTCTTTGAACTTATAATTCCACTTTCTCAGCCTCCTAAGTACTGAGATTATAAGCATGTACCACTCTGCCCAGCGTTGTTCTGTATTTTTTGGTTTATTCATTGATCTCTAGAATATTAGAATGAGGCAGTCTATTCTGAATATTAAGGAGACAGAAAGGAAGCAAAATACAAAAAGAGGCTAGAAAATGTTATAGTAATGGAAGGTATACACAAGTTTTTTTTTTTGTTTCTTTGTTTTTGTTTTCTTTTGTGATTAAACCAGGGACTTTCTTCTTCAGACCTCACCCCTAGCCTTATTTCTTATTATTTATTCTGAAACAGGTTCTCACTAAGTTAGGGGAGGGCCTCACTAAGTAGCTGAGGCTGGCCTAGAACCTTTGATCCTCCTATCTCAGCCTCCCAAGTACTGGATTACAAGCATGCATCACCAAGCTCAGCTTTACACAAGATATTTTGAGAAGTAGACAAAAAAATCAGTGCTTTGGGAATGCACTTTATGATAGTAGATGCATCCAGTAAGAGAAGTCAAAAGTTGTTGTAGATGGGCCAGGCATGATGGCAAACACCTGTTCATACCAGTCCTTGAGAGTCTGACAGAGGATCACAGGTTTCAGATCAGCCTCAGCAACTTAGCAAGATGCTGTTTGGAATAAAAAAAAAAAAATAAGAATCAGGCTGGGGTGTAGCTTGGAGGCAGGATTGCCCCAAGTTCAATCCCCAACCCCACACACAAAAAATCTGTGACTTTTTTATATTTTCCAGTGGGTCTAAACTTCTAAACATTTCTGATTCTATAGGACTTTTTGGATGTGGGATAGGCTGATTAGTGTCAACAGGGATTTCACATAACTGTGCAATCTTCATAGCTGGATTAAATAGCATTGCCCTACTAATACCTATCAATTCATACCAGCTACTTGAGAGGCTAAGGCAGGAGGATCACAAGCTCAAAGCTAGCCTGGGCACCTTAGTGAGACCTTGCTTCAAAATAATTAGATTAGATAGATTGATAGGACTGGGGATGTGGCTCAGTGGTACAGCATTTGCCTAGCATGCACCAACCCTGAGATTAATCTCCCTAGTACTTAAAAAAACCCAAACAACAAAACCCCTTGTGAATTAGCTAAGACAAGACTGTGGCTTATTATAGAGGTATCTATCACATTAATATTTATATCATATATTTGTGGTGATAAAGATTGGATGAAGGGGCATTCTACCTCTAAGGTACACCCCTGACCCCATTTCATATTTTTTAAAATTTGGAAACAGGGTCTTGCTAAGTTGCTGAGGCTGGCCTTGAACCTGAAATTCTTTCAGGAGCTCTTGATTTTAGCTAGACCTCATAGTTCTCTGTCTGACTCACTGTCGTCCCTGTGGCTTTTACACCCCAGAATCCTACTTTGCACTGTTTCTCCCTAGCCAAACCTTAACTCTCAGGCTCAGAATTCATCTTTCCCTTTCTGTCCCATGGGCTCCTGAGCTCTGTGGTGTAATCTGTTTGACTGGGCACAGAGAGGGCCATTATCCCAGAGGTACAGATGGATTGCATTCCTAGTAAAGTACCTGGTGCACAGTAGGCACTTGATACACCTTTATTGACAGATGTCTCAGCATTCTCACCACTGTGACCCAAAACACCTGACCACACAACTTAGAGAAAGGAAGATTTACTAGCTCACAGTTCTGGAGATTTCAGAGGTTCAGTCCATGTTAGGCCAGGTTATCTTGGTGGAACTCAGAGCATGGTGGTGGGAAGCAAAGAGAGAGAGAAAGGGATAAAGGAATATAGGGAGGGAGGGAGGGAGATAGAGAGAGATAGAAAGATAGAGATAGAGAGAGACTGACTCATATTATAAAAGCCAGAAATGGAGAGAAAAAGCAATGACATTCAAGGACACAAGCACAGTTCCCAAGGCTACACCCCCAGGAACCCACCTTCTCCAGCCACACCCCACCTGCCTAAGGTACTACCCAGTAAATCTATTACAATGAATTTATCCACTAAGATGAGGTTACAATCCTTGTGATTTGATTATACCAACGCTGAACATCAATGCATGAGCTCTTTCAGGGGACACTCTATACATAAAACAGAGCAACAGATTATAAAAGTGACTGAATGAATGAACCAGCCCTGGTTACAATTAGCTTGGAGAGTGGTCTGTGGTCAGATCCTCTTTCATCCCTAGGTTGAAGGCAACTTAAGAGAGTGGCTGTGAGCCTGGACTCTGGAGCTGGACCCCAACTCTGCATTTCCTATCAGCATACCCTCCATCTCCATCTCTCTGTATCTTTATGTCCTTATCTCTAAAATGGGGAATAATATGAGTATTTAGTCCACTAGGCCAGTGGGAGGATGGAATAAATAACTCCTATCAAGTGCCTTTTACACACTGCCTGTCAAATCCATGAATACTGGCCTGTTACTGTGACACCTATACCCACAAACCACCTTGGACTCTCAGATTGAGTATAAGGTCACTCAAAGAAGATACTTGGAACCAACAGGAGCAACCAACCACACATTCTGATCTCCCACTCTCAGATTTTAAACTGGAGAGATGCATGGTTCTATTTGCATTTTAACAAGATCACAGCTTCAGGAGAGTCAAATCAAAAGAAGCTGTAGTGTAGAAAGAGCCAGGCATGGTGGCGCACACTTGTAATCCCAGCATTTGGGAGCCTGAGACTGGAGGATCGTGGTTCATGGACAGCCTCAGCTACTCAGTGAGGCCCTCTGCAACTCAGTGAGACCCTGTTTCAAAATAAAGAATAAAAAATTGGGCAGGGGGTGTAGCTTGGAGGTCAAATGCCTCTGGGTTCCATCCCCAGACCCACAAACAAAACAAAACAAAGACAAAGACAAAACAAAACAAAAAACAAAACAAAATTTAGGGGGGTAAATAAAAATTGGTGTTAGATAACACCTTCACTACACAGCTGGGGAAGTTGAGCCCCATGAGTAGCAAAGTCCGGGCATATGGGCTTGATAGCTCATATGGGCTCAGATCCTAATACTCCTCACGCTATCATCTCTTACGTGTTAAAAGTGATCATTTGTTCTTTAATCCATCCACCCTTCTGCAGGTAGATTTATTCCATTTGTATTCCGAATAGGGAAGAACCCTGTGTGTTGTGCAATTTTGCCCTCTGCTGGTTACAACACTTATTGCAGCAAGGGGAAGCCAAGGGAAATCCACCAGTAAGAGGAGCAAGCTGCAGGTCACACTGAATGGTGCATAAAGGAGATGGCAATCCTAGCGGTGAACATTGGGGTTTCCTGGAAGTCTAGTACCGGAAGAGAAAGCGCGCCATTTGATTAAAGGAGCAAGGGTCGAGCGGTAGGAAGTGTTAGTGTTTCTAACCATTTAGAGTATTTTAAGAACAATGGATATGCCACCACTTCAGTTTCCTAGCTAATTGCTGTGGTCTAATTAAGTCTCAGTTTTCAGACTATCGCTAAGAGGCATTCTGCGGGAATCCTGGCTTTCTCTAGGAAAAAAGAAAGCTTATTCATAAGTCTGTAAACACTTAGCAAATTGGTTCATAGCCAGGTGCAGTGATGCACACCTGTAATCCCTGTTAGGGAAGGCGGAGACAGGAGAATCGTAGGTTCAAGTTAGAGAAACTTAAAGACACCCTGTTTCAAAATGAAAAATAGGTTTAAGGATGTGATTCAGAAGTAGAATGCCCCTGGATTCAATCCCAGTAACACACACACACACACACACACACACACACACACACACAACACACCCCCCACAACAAAATTGGTTCATAAAGACCTGAAAAAGTGAGTATAAAAAATAATGAAGATATTAAAAAATGTTCAACATAGTTTACAAGATAGATGGTTAATATATAGCTATTCTCTTTATCAAGTCAAAGAAGAGTAGAATGGGAGCTTTGTTGGAATACCTGTAATTCTCCTAACACTAGTCATTCTCTTAATTCTTGATGTAGCATTCATCTTTCTCGCTGAGTTGCTTAGTTCTTAGTGCTTCTTGGGAGAGTGCAGAGTTCCGTTAGGAAAAGGATCACATTTACTTTATTTGCTGTGTTCCCAGAGTGTAGTCACAATGATTGTAGTATACATGAGGTGCCCAATAATGAATTGTTGCCTGCACCATTGAAAACCATGGACTCCCTAAGTCATGCTGATAGTTTGTAGACGAAATGTCCTTTGTGTTTTTAATAAGCACCTGCATTAGTTGTTGTAGTTGTTTAGTTTTCTTGCCTATGTCTGTCCTGATAGCTCAAGGAATCCATGGGACTGAAAATACACATTGGTGTCGACATTCTGAGTGTTGAACCCACCTTTTCCTTAAAGATACAACTAGATATGTGATAAAGCTTAATGTGCGTGCATGTTGGGGGAGAGAGACCAGAGATGGACTATAGTCCCAGCTCTTTCTACTTTTTGTTTTGAAACAGGGTCCAGTTAAGCTGCTGAGAGTTTTGCTAAATTATTGAGGCTCTTCTCAAACCTGTGGTCCTGCTGTCTCATCCTCCCAAGTACTGGAATTATAAATGTGTACCATCACAACTGCCCTTAAATTGATTACTTATTAACACAGTAAGTTATAGAACTGAGGCTTGGGCTTGGTTCTGGAACTTACTATCTTCAAAGATTTGGGAAATTTATTTAATAACTCTAAGTTTCTCTTTCTGTGTTTCTTAAGTAAAGATGCAGATATAGCCTATTTGATAGTTTTGTTCTGAAGAATGAATGAATTGATCTGTCTAATATACAAGGTAACAGGGACAATACATAGAAAATGTGCAGTAAATATGAGTAAATAAATATAACCAGAAGAGAATTGAGGGAAGAAGAGGGAGGAGAAAGAAATAGCTAAGGTAGTGATTTCAGGTACAGTCTATTTTATGTTACATTGCATAGTGGTTATTAAATCTTTTTAATCTTCTTTATATAGATAAACCAATTTAATTTAATTAAACCAATTTAATGAATTTCCCAGATTACCTAGTTGGAGAGATGACTTTATTTTTTTTAAATGCTGTTTGTTAAAAAGCAATGCATTATTTGCTCATCTATGGTTTCTCCTTCCTCGTCTAGAGTTCCTCCTGTGATCCTTTTTCTCCCTAACTTCCACATATTACGGAGAGCATTCAATTTTTTATTTTTGTGAATGACTAATCTCATTTAGAATAATGTTCTCTGAGGGTGATGGGAGGGGGGAAGAGGAAAATTCCCTAACGTGCATGATGTACATTCATGAACATATCAGAGTCAATCGGTAAGCCAAACACGAGAAGTAAAAGAGTGGGGAGGAGAGGGGATGGGTATTGGCGGAGAGGTAAATGCATGATGTGTGCAGGTATATTTCTACCATCTCGTACCCCATTAACATGTATGACTAAAAGGCACCAGTAAAAAATTTAAAAAAGCAATACATTCTGAAAAGAAATTGAAAAAAATAAAACCACAGAAAAGTACCAAAGAGGGAAAAAAATCCATTAACCTAAATACTCAAAGTTAACTACTCTATAAACCTCAGGGCTTTATATAATTTCTGCAACTCTTTTCATTAAAGTCATTCTGCCTTGTGACTTGTTTTTCTCACTTTTACCATGACTCTCTTTCCATAACACTGAACATAAAGTTTATTTATTTTTTTATGTTTGTGGTACTCAGAATTGAACCCAGTGGCATTCTACCCCTGAGATACACCTTCAGCTCTATTTTTTATGTTGAAAAATAGTCTCACTAACTTGATGAGGTTAGTCTCAAACTTGGCAATCCTCCTGTCTCAGCCTCCCAAATCCTAGGATTACAGGTGTGCACCACCAAGCAAGGTTTAGAATATTTAGAAACTGAACATGTTCCACATGTCTAGACCCACATTGACAGAGTGAAATGGAGTGTCTTGTTTCAGGACATCAAGTGGTTCTGAAATGTACTCTGTGATGATCCATATAAATCTTGGTACGCATTCTCAATACTTTTTGGGGGTAACTCAATTGGCGGTAGAGGTGATAGGGTAAAAGGTAAAGCTGTTATTCACTTCTTTTTTAAAATTTTTATTGGTATATTATTGGTACATTGTAGTCATATATCTTAATGGGCACAAGACGGTAAAGGCATGCATGTACTCATCACTCAATTAGAATGTTTTTCTTAATCCACACATAGTTTAATTCTCATAAACAGGGCACAGGTATATACTGGATCTCAAAACTGATGAAAGATAAAGAGAGGTATTATATCTACACTTAAATTCTGGGCTTTCTCATCCTGCTGGAATCGTCATCTGGTCTACCCATCCCAGACCCAGGCTCTCTATACTTCACCCTTCTTGGGGATCCTCAAATGACAGCTTCAGTTGCCTCCTGATCCTACACCTGGAACAGTAGCAACTCTGGGCCATGTGGTGTGCTGAAAAACATTCAACAACTGGCTCTCCAGAGGATGGCAGGGAGCCCTTCTTCTGTGGAGAAAACATTTCACACGCCTAATGTACCAAACATGGTAACTCAGGAACATATGTGTGATGCAGATTTTTAGTTGTTTCCCCTTGTGATGTGTGGCTGATGGGGACCTGAGTACACTGCTACTGTCCAGCACCATAAGAGAGTTTTACACTGCAAACTACTAGCCTGAGAAAGATCAAACTGTTAAGTGCAGTTTCTATTATGTGGGTATTGCTTCTACATGATTGTAGAGCCAAAAAATTGTAGATTGGAGTCAGGTGTCATGGGCATACAGTGGTAATCTCAGTACCCGGAGGGCTGAGATTCACAGGTTCAGGGACAGCCTCCGCAATTTAGCAACACCATCAATAACTTAGTGAGATCCTGTTTCAAAATTAAAATTGAAAAGGTCTAGGGGTATAGCTCAGAGGTAGAATGGCCTTGGGCTAGCTCAATCTCCAGTGCCACCCGCCCCACACACACATAAAAAATGTGGGTTGGACCATCATAAGTTGGAGATCACCTGTAACAAATGTAAATCTCAACTGAAAATGAATATACTTTTTGATCCCAAGAATGTGGTCCGCATGCTAAACCCTGAAACAGTTATTGGGGCCTAGGGTGGCACATTTTCTCAAAGTCTGTCCTCCACCGAACACTCGCCTAAGAAACCCAGTTCTATTTAAAAGGAGGAAGCAGTGCATGATGCTGGGTATGCTTCCAATGAACCTCTGCTCCAGTCTTCCAACCAGACCTCAAAGCTAACTCACCAGCCAAACATGTGTTTTCCATTATCCTTGCATGTGTTCCCAGCATCTTTTATTTGTAAAGTTTCCTATAGGATGAAAAGGTATCTTTTCTAACTTTTTCTAAATATCTGCAGTCAGTCTCTGGAGCTGTACACCTGAGCTTGCTGAAATGTCGTCACTGTCTCAGCTCTGGTAGAGAGGACAGGGCTGGGAGGTGGCTGTGGAGTGCAGATGCCTCCAGTTTTTGAGGAGTCTCTCTCCTGAGCTGAAGCAGCATTAGAAATCACAAGATCTCCCCTTTTTTCTTCTTAAATCCACACATAAAGCCTTCCATGGGTCTTATTCAGGAAATGGTGAAATGAAGAAGTTTGTGGTCATTTTTGTATAATAATGAGAGTAAATATTTATTTAGCCTTTTATGTAACATATATTAAGGAAATTTATAAACAGACAGAATGCATAGCGTGTTGAGAACTGAGTTAAGGATTCCGTTTTCTCTAGATACACTCCATGATTCAAAGATCACCCTTGGGTGTCCACTACAGGTCTGTGTATGTCTTATCTCTAGAGTGGGAGGTTTGGATCTTCCACTCCAAATATATGACAGAGATAGTCAGTCTCCCCCCAATCTGTTCTTCCAATCTGTTCTTTTTCTATGGTAATAACAATGGAATAAATAGCAGAAGAAAAGGCTGTTATTTCCCAGTCTCTTTTAGTCTACATTGTCACATTGTCCCAAATATGGGGCATCTGTAAAAACTTAAATATAGTGTATAATATTATTATATAACAATATATAATGAGTGCATTTCTATTATAATATTAGTTCATAGTATATCTGCCCAGACAAATACACACACACAAGCTCTAGATAATCGTTTACAACCTAAGCTGGGCGTGGTGGTGCACTCCTGTCAATCCAGGAGTTTGAAGGCTGAGACAGAAGGATTGCAGCCTCAGCAAACTATTGTTATACACCTGTGTCAATTTTTGTTGACATAGCAGCAGCAGCAGCAGCATCGAAAACTTGAGATGTAAGGGGTTAAGACTGCACCTGCCATTGCATGGCTCAGCTGTGGTTACAACTTCTAGAGCACATCCTTAAAGGGAGGGTGTGCAATCTTTTTCCTATCTCCTCCTCCTTTCAGGCTAGAATGTGGGCAAGTTGGCTGCAGCTGGCGTCACTGTCTTGGATCAGAGGGGAGAACTGTGTGCTGAGGTTGGTAGAAAAACAAGGTGCAAAGCATCTGGATGGTAATGATGATGGTGTTGATAATGATGGTGATGATGATGGTGGCAATGGTGGTGATGATGATGGTGGCAATGATGGTGATGATGATGGTGATGATGATGATGATGGTGGTGGTGGCAATGATGGCGATGATGATGGTGATTGTGATGATGTTAATGATGGTGGTGATGATGATAATGATGATGATGGTGGTGGTGGTGGCAATGATGGTGATGATGATGTTGATGATGGTGGTCATGATGATGATGGTGGTGGTGGTGATGGTGATGATTATGATGATAATGGTATTAGTGGTGGTGATGATGATGGTGATGATGATTATAATGATGATGATTTGGTACTGGGTACTGAACCAGGGGCATCCTACCTCATAGTTATACCCTAGCCCACCTTAACTTTTGTTTTAAAACTGGATATTGTGAGGTTGTTGAGAGTCTCATTACATGACTAAGGCTGTTTTTTAACCTGTGCTCTTCCTGTCTCACCCTCCTAAGTACTGGGATTACAGGCGTGTACCATCTGGATTCTTTTTTTTTTCTTTCTTTCTTTTTGTGGTACTGTGGATGGAACCCAGGGGCATTTTACCTCTGAGCTACACCCCCAGTCCTATTTTTTTTCTTCTTTACTTTTTTGAAACAGGGTTTCACTAAGTTCCAGAGGGCCTCACTAAGTAGCTGAGGCTGTCCGCAAACCATGATCCTTTTGTCTCAGCCTCCTGAATGCTGGGATTACAAGTGTGTGCCACCATGCCCGGCTCCATCTGGATTTTTGATGAATGTGTATCTTCACTCCAGCCCTGAGCTGCCTGGGTTTATGTGAAAGGGGAATGAACAGTCACATGTAAGCCATTATGATGTTGCTTTTTAGGCTCTTGCAGCCAAAACTAATCAGAATAACACCTACCGGTTAGGACCGCTTCTAGGGACTCCAGAGAAGAGCCAAGGGTGGTGGTGTGCACCTGTAACCCCAGTACTTTGGAGGCAGAGATAGGGGGGTCACAGATTGAAAGGATTTCTATTCATATTCAAGACAATGGAGGTCTCAGCCAATTGTATCCTGGCTTTCAGGGATGGCAGGGTGGTTTATTAATTTGCTCAATTTATCCACAAGTAAACATTTACCAAAGTCTGTTTACTGACAATGTGACTTTGAGGAAGTTAGTTCCTGTTTATTGACTCTAATTTTTACAACAAACCTTAAATAGGCTGAAAGCACTTTGCATGCAGTTGATGACAGGTATGCCCTTATTCTTGTCATTATTTTCAAGGTCTCATGATAGGCAATGAAAAAATTAGCATAGAATTAAAAAAAATACAGTGCAACTGTACTATCTCCTCTCTCCACCTGGGCAGACATGGCTAATGCTTTACTTATTTAAATGTCAAATATTTATTCAGCATCTATTATTTTCTAGGTATGATGTTAGGCACGGAACATTAAAGTGTTAGTTAAATCAATATTTGATGACGGCTTCATGGACTCTCCTTACAGTTTAGAGAAGTAAAATGCAATATAAATGAAAGGAACCACATCTATCACATTTATAATTGATAATTTCTAGGAGCCACAGGAGAATATAAGAGAAATAGGTGAAATGAACCTTTTTTTTTTTCCTTATGTGTGGTACTGGGGATTGAATCAAGAGGCATTCTACCTCTGAGCTACACCCCCGGGCCAATTTTATTTGCTTGTTTGAAACAGGGTCTTGCTAGGTTGCTGACAGTCTCACTATTCCAAGGCTGTCTTCAAACCTGTGATCCTCCTGTCTTGCTTCCTATGTACTAAGGTTACAGTTGTACGCCACTGCACCCAGCTGAAACAAAATCTTTAACATTATAAATCTGTTTGTTCCTATTTTCACTATGTCTCCTTTCAGTATATACTCAATATAATACACAAATATTATAAAGATACTAATGTCAATTATTAAGATATATTACAGCCTTTGGTGTTAAGTATAATCTAGCACGTGCTCATTCTATACACAATCATGTCTCCATTCAGATGCAAAATCCTCATCAGAAATACTTGACCTGTTTTAGATTTCATAACAAGGGTAACTGAAAGGTAGTTTCTCCTTTTCAAGTTTTTTCATTGCTCTAAAATCCCCACTCAGAAAGTCAAGTACCAGCTTTTTAAGTTTCAATTAATTAAAACTAAAAAGCTATTTGCTCAGTGGCTCTAGCAATGCCACAAGTGTTCAGCAGTCACATCTAATCAGGGGATACCATGCTGAATAGGGCAGGTCTGAACATAGCGGGTGGTAGCCACTAAATACTCATAGAGATGATAGTTTGGTTCTAAACATGGTAACCTATAGGAATGGCATGGGGTACTGTGAGTGTGGCAGGAATCACATCTGGCCTGGGAGATAAGGACACTTTCCCTGAGAACCGAATGTTTCAACTGAGGTTGGACAACCAGAAATTTTTCAGATGCATGCAGGAGCTCAAGAAGAAAGATCATATGCAACGGCCCTGTGGTGGGAGGGTACATAGAATTTAAGAAAGAACTGAAGAAAGCAAGTCTGGATGAAGTTTAAAGAACAGAAGAGCAGAGAGGATAAAAGGGGTTAAGACTGACCAGATCCAGACTACTCAAGAACCCATGGGTTAAAGACCCCAATGGCTTCAGAAGGATAGAAAGTTATGGAAAACTTTAAAGCAGGGAAGTCACATGATTGAATGTGCATGTTTTAGAAAAATCTCTTTCTTCATTTTATTTCACATTCTCTCTGAGTCTTCAAGCCAGGGTTCCAGGATACACATTTAGAACTGATGAGAAGAAACTCAAGTTCCATATCAGGATCAGGGTTTTCATTTGCAATAGAACCCAGTTATACACACTGGCTGTTTCCGCCTCTTAGAAACTAGATTGCATTAGCCCCACCCCTTCCCCTGCCCATCACTGAGAATGAAGTTCCCATTTGCTCATCCCAAGCTCAAATTCCTGGGGGCTTATGACCTAAAAGGCAGTTGTAGCCGCATGGTGCAGAAATTCACCAGACAGGGGGTGGCCAGATGTGAGGCCCAACTGGTTGGGGTAATTGGCAGCTTCCAGCTGAGAGACCTTTGGCAAATAGACAAATACATTAATGACTTCATTTCTCCATCAGTCAAAGAAAACAACTGAAGTGAGAGAACAGACAGCGCCTGAAGCCAGGAGGGTGCGAAACCAACGTTAGTTCATCATTCATCCCAACCACCTTCCAGCAGAACTTCTGGGCTGGCTCCCCTAGTAATATCTAATTGAGGAGGCAGACAAAGGTGTAATTTATTTCTGTAACTCTCTGCATGCTTCCTAAGAGAAACCTCTGTGCCTTTGTCTAGCACTCTCTCTGGCATGTGGGAAGTTCTCAGAGAGATACTTGATGAATAAACATTTGGCAATAACTGGATGCATGGGAGAAGAAATAAAGAGACCTCGGGTGGGAAAAACTTGTGGGGAGTGATATGGTCAGCTACAGAATGTCCCTGGAGGAGCTCAGGTTGATATAGTTGAGTCATGAAGGTTGGAATCTCAGTAGAAACATCCATTGTAATGGATTTACTGTGTGTAATCCAGCCAGGTGGGGTGTGGCTGGAGAAGAGGGGTCCCTGGAGGTGTGGCCTTACTGATTGTGAATGTAATTTTGAATTCCCTTGCTTGTTTGCTAGCGCTCTCTCCCCTCTCCTCTCCTAGCCTGCCTCCCCTCCCCTCCCCTCCCCTCCCCTCCCCTCCCCTCTCTCCTCTCCTCTCCTCCCCTCCCCTCCCCTCCCCTTGTCTTCTCTCCTCTCCTCTCTCTTCTCTCTCTCTGCTTCTTTCCTCCATGATGTGAGAACAGGGCTATGTACACACTCTATCTGTCAACTCCCCACAGTCATACCCGGAGCTTCAGACCCCTGCCTCACAAACTGTGAGCTCGGAATCTCCTGAAAATTGTGAGCAAATGAATATTCCTTTCTCTAACTTGTGTGGTCAATAAATTTGGATTTTAGTGAAAACACTGAGAAAGAGAATGACTACTGTATGCTGAGATTAAATTTTGATTTTGTAAGAAAGTGCCAGATGTCTTCCAAAATACCCATACAACGTTGCATCCCACTAGCAATGACTGGGATTAGTCTGCACCCTGACCGGCATTTGGTATTGTCAGTGTTCTGGATTTTGACCACCTCAGTAGGTGGATAGTGATACCTTAGCGTTTTAATTTGCATTCCTGAATGATACATGATGTGGAGCATCTTCTCATGTACATATTTGCCTTTTGCACAAGGTGTCTGTTTAGGTCTTTTGCCCCATCTAAAAAAAAACAGACTGCCTTCTTTTTTGTTGAGTTTTAAGAGTTCTTCCTATATTTTGAATAATAGCCTTTTATAATATATGTCTTTCAGAAATATTTTCTTCCAGTGTGTGGTGTCTGTTCTTATTCTCATGACAGAGTTTTCACAGAGCCAAGAATATTAATGTCAATGAGGCCCTGCTTATGTATTATGTCACCGATTTTGCCTTTTGTATCTAACAAGTTAATGTTAATTTCAGTGTTATCTAGATTTTTCTCCTAGGCTGTCTTCTAAGATTTTGTGTTTTTGTGTGCTTTGCTCCTCCTCCTCCTCCTCCTCCTCCTCCTCCTCCTCCTCCTCCTCCTCCTTCTCCTCCTCTTCCTCCTTAATATACCATCTGCTTTAAAGACATTTTCCCAATGTACATCCTCCGATCCATTATCAAAGATCAGTTAGCCGCCAGGCGTGGTGGCGCACGCTTGTAATCCCCGCGCTTGGGAGGCAGAGACAGGAGGATTGCGCAGGTTCGAAGTCAGCCACACTGGCTTAAGAGACCCTGTTTCCAAATAAAAATATAAAAAGTAGGTATCTGGGAGTGTAGCCCGGAGGTAGAAGGGTTTCAAGAAACCCCCAGTACCACCAAAAAAAAAAAAAATCATTTAGCCAATTGTGTGTGTGTGTGTGCGTGCGTGCGTGCGTGCGTGTGTGTGTGTGTGTGTGTGTGTGTGTGTGTTACTAGGGATTTAACCCCAGGGCTTTCTACCTCCAATCTCCACCCATCATCTCATTTTATTTTTTCTTTTGAGATAGGGTTTCACTAAATTGCTGATGACCTCACTCAATCACTGAGGCTGGCCTCAAATATGGATCCTCCTTTTTAGCTTCCCAAGCACTAGGTTTACAGGTGTATGCCACCATGCCTGGCCTTTAATGCTATTATTTGAAGTGGCTAGAGGAGACAGGAGAGTGAACCAAAAATTAGAAACCATCACTCTAATCCTTGCAGTCACCTAACACAGGCCTTTACTCTGAGAATTTTGGTGTTAAAATACACTTTTATGGGCCGGGCGTGGTGGCGCACGCTTGTAATCCTCCGGTTTGGGAGGTGGGGACAGGAGGATCGTGAAGGTTCGAAGCCAGCCGCTCTGGCTTAAGAGACCCTGTTTCCAAATAAAAATATAAAATGGGTCTGGGAGTGTAGCCCAGAGGTAGAAGGGTTTCCAGGAACCCCAGTACCTCCAAAAAATACACTTTTTATGAATTCAAATGATGTCAGATAATAAGGATATTTTAATGAGCCTAGCAAACAAAAAAGTACCCAAGGCAGGCACTGCATGCTGATAATTTATTTTACTTTGTTTACTTTAAATGCTTTTTTTGTGCTGTACTGGGGATGGAGCCCAGGGGCATTCTACCTCCAAGTTACACGCCCAACCCTATTTTTATTCTTTATTTTGAAACAGGGTCTCACTGAGTTGCAAAGGGCCTCACTAAGTAGCTGAGGCTGGCCGCAGACCACAATCCTCCGGTCTCAGCCTCCCGAATGCTGGGATTACAAGCGTGCACCACCACACTTGTCTTAAATACTATTTTTCCAAGAAAATAAAATGCTTTTTGTCTCATGACTACAGAGACTCAGCCCAGAGTCAGCTAGTTACAAGACAGAAGCTTCATGAAACAGAGTAAGTAGAGGACTGGTGTTCAACCATGGCAGTCCAAAGAAGATAGGGTTAAAGGAAGGAATCAGAGACAAATATAGTCCTCTCAGCCAAGCCACCAACGACTTACCTCCCCCTAGACCCAACCTGAATGCCATTTCTGACCGTGAAACTGAAAAGTTCAAGCCCTGAGGTCTTTGTGCTCAGGATGGTTTAAAAGTTTCCATGGAAGTCCACTAGGGGGAGAAGTTTAGTAGCATTGGAATTCATCCTCCACAGACTTCAGAAGCACTACTACTCCATAAACAAAAGATTCCTTTCAAATTTAAACACCCGAAGGCCAGCTGGTCAGCTGTGTGTGTCCAAGACTTTCTTAAAGAATGAGCGAATGAGTATTCCGAAGCATGGCGGGACAACCATCCCATGGCCGCCAGCCAAGCGTGTCTGAGAGCAGGAAGCTCCCTGGAAAAACTCCTGGGTTGCTTAGAATAGGGAGTTGTTCAGGAAGTGATGCTGGACTTCCCGGGATGCTGTTCATACAGCCCGGGTCCAGGTGGTCCTCTGCACAGGCGGGTAGCAGTGATGAGAGCCTTTCTGGGGAGAGACAAGCACCTCAGAGCTTGTACCACCTAGAGAGAAGGCACCTAGACCTGCTGTAGGCGTTCATCTCCTGGCATGACTTCAATGACGCTCGTATTGTAACTATGAAGAAGACATTTGTCATCCTGCTGGAACTCCCATCACTGAGAAACAACATTGTAGAAACCCTGGCCCAAGGCAGTTATCTCCTGGACACCTTTCCCCCACAATTCCTGTCATAGCTGTGGGCCACATTTCTTTACTATTTTCAAAATTAGGGTCATTAAATAAAAACAGAGTACCTTTATTTTTTAATTTTTTATTGGTGCACTATATTCATACATCATATTGGGGTAAAAATTAAACTTGTGTATACATACATGTACTCATCACTGATTTAACCTCTACCCAGTTCCCACCCCATTCCCTCCCCATCCCTCCCTCCCTTGCTCGGCTTAGTGGTTGACTTTGATATGTTTAAATACATTGTGTGTTTCAGAGATTTTCCTCTTCCTCCCTCCTTTCTCCTCCTTTAGGTTGTCTTGTTTGCTCCTCGATAGGATTTCCTTTTTCATCTAGAGTTCCTCCTATGACCCATTTCTCCCTAGCTCTCGCATATTAGGGAAAGCATCTGATTTCTTGTTTTTTGTGACTGACTAATCTCACTTAGCATAAAAAGAGACATAAGTAGAAAACATGTTCTGCTTGTCATAAACAGAAAGCACGTGTAAAAATAAATTCCAAGATACAGTATTATTACATTTTAGCAAGATGCCTTGGCCTCCTGGAAGTATTGAACTTTGGGCCTATTCCTGAGTAAACAAGGGGATTTAGCAAGTACTAGAAAGAGGTGTTAGGGATCTTCTAGACCCCACATGAATTTTATTCCTTGATAAAATAATCAAGAGGGTTACAAAGAAAGAAGTTTCTCCCTATATGGCTAAGTTATTTAATGTCTAGTCTGGACACAGTGCTTCATCCTGTAATCTGCTTAAAAGTGCCTCTCATACTACCACAGGATTCCTCAGACAATGTTGTTAACACAGGTTTAAATCAGAATGGCAGAAACATCACCTTCTGGAAAGATCTCCTTCTGTTGCCAAGGGTGAGATGCTGTCTTAAGTCCTTTAAGAAGGAAGCTACAGGACTACCTTCAAAGCTGTATTTACCAAATATAACTCAACAAATTAACTAGAATGTAAGAATGCCCCAACACCTAGTTAACAGGCTGCATATTTCTATTTTAGTGTCTCCACCTAGAAAGCTTCGAGCTAAATCTCAAGAGCTTTGATTCCACGCATTTTCTTATATGTCATATTCGGTTGATTGCTTTGCCTTGCAGTTTTTGCAGTCCACCCCTACTCTGTATCCCAAATGACTCTGCCTTATTTTGACCTCTCATCAGCTCTTGTCTGTTGCCTAGATATTGTAATGCATCCCTTTGTGATGTGAGAACAGAGGAATGTGCTCTGCTCTCACATCACAAAGGCAAAGGCAACAAGCAAGAGACAATCAAGGACACAAGTACGTCCTCAAAGCCTACGATCCATGTCCTCCTTCCATACCCCACCAGCCTAGGTTGCCATCCAGTAAATTCATTAAAATGGATGATGCATGGGTGAGATTACAACATTCGTGACTTAATTATGTTGACTCTGAACATCAATACATGAACTCTTTCAGGAG
This sequence comes from Muscardinus avellanarius, assembly GCF_963383645.1. NCBI lineage: Eukaryota > Metazoa > Chordata > Mammalia > Rodentia > Gliridae > Muscardinus > Muscardinus avellanarius. The sequence continues at coordinate 9,547,349 of NC_137796.1, forward strand.
ATGGCCTATATCTAAACATATATATCTAAATATCTAAATATCTATATCTATCTATATCTATCTATCTATCTATCTATCCTCATTCTTAAGAGCTAGTCACAAAATCACTGGAAGTCACTCTGGATGAGGAATAACTTGAGAAATGAGTTGGAAATATGAGCTTTTGCTATAGCAATGATTTTGATCTCCATGGCCTTTTTCCCTGGCTTGTGTGCATGTGACCATGTCACATTAGCTGGCAGAAGAAACTGACTTTGCCAGTGAAATTAGAGCTACTAATCAGTTGATAGTCAGGAGCTGGGCCCTCAAAGGTACCAAGTCATCTGGCAACCTGAAACTACCTCTGTTTCCTGGAAAGTTTCCTTAAATGGAGTATGGATGGGAAGAAGTAACATCACCATTGGTACTCGTGGTCAGTCAGAGGATGTCTGTGCCACTTCTGGATATAAGAGAAGAGATATGGGAATGTGTTGTTTGCATCTTGAAATCTTTTGACTTCTCAGACACTGACAAAAATCATTAGAATCTGTCAAGATTGTGGTTTAAGTGACCACTACTTGCCTTTTAAGGTAACCTTATCAGGATGACTCATGTCCACTTAATCTTAACTACTGGTTTGAGAGGCTGATGGGATCATTTCTGCTTCTCTTCCTTCAACCTTCCTCTATCACCTTTATACTTGCTTTTATATGTTTTCTGTATGTATCAAAATCTGTAGATGGGCCAGTGGGAGGGTTTGGAATAAAACATGTGCTAGAGTTATTTAAAATGGATGCATGATGTTGGTTAGTAAAAAAAATTAACTTCTTGATTTTGTTCATCTTTAGCCCTGTTTCTGCCTTTTATGAGCCTGTGGCTCACAGGTAACTTCAAAGTATTTATTGAGCTTTAGGAGTCTAGGTTTGAAACTCTGGGCTAATACATTTATGCAAATTTTAGATGTTGGTTTCTATGGTTTTATCAGTATCTCAGGGTGGCTTCTGATCCAGAGAAAGGCCCGAATCCACTTCCTTGGGGAATCATATTCTCAGGAATTAAGGTCTGTTCACTAGGATTGCTTAGAAGGAACTTGGACAAAACCCTTCTCGTTTCATCTTTTAGTGGATTGGAACTTTAACAGAGTCAGCACTGCCAGCCAGCACCTTTCCTGTGTCTTGGGATTTATAGAAATATGAAAGGAATTTGTTTTGCTGAGTAATTTTGAGTAACTTGAGCTGTATAGTTAGGGGAAAAGAAAAACCCATCAAACACTCCTGTGCTCTGTGGCGTAGACAACATTTCCCCAACCCAGATGTCCCCCCTAAATTGGAATCTTCATCATCCTAATGGCTATGGGTGGTCCAGGAAGCGGTGTGCCTGTTTTAGAAGGCCAGACACATCACTGGGGCAATCTTTAATAGAACTCTTTGTTGAACAATGGTTTTTACCCCAGAATGTGATCACAGCTGTTTTATTTTAGCCAATGCAGCAATTTGAACAATTAAATCCATATTCCTCTGTGGCTATTTATTTTCACAAAGTAGTTCTCAGTGTATTGTCATGAAAGAATTCTTTGAGCCTTGCAAAGTTAAAACAGAATGTAGACTTTTCCCCCCTTCTTCTACTTCTTCTAAAAGAGCCACATCTGCTTCTTCAAGTTGTCTTTCCTGTGTGGCTGTCTCATGGAGATGTCAACCCATATTCCTGAGTTGAGTTCTGTCGAGAGAAATGAGATTTAGTATTCAGAGTTTATAGAAAAGGTGTTATGGTAAATCATAATTCATCCAAAGGAAAAGGACCTATTTCTTTTAGCAGAAAAATAACTTAAAATATAGAGCTAATGGAGAGATCTTATATTTTTACAAAATTAAAACAAAAGTGATTATTTCCTGGTTATAAAATTTTATACAAATCAGGCACGGTGACAAACACCTAGAATCCCAGCACTTGGGAAACGGAGACAGGAGGATTTAAAGTTTTTCAAAATAAAAAATAGAGCAAGGGGTGTAGCTCAGAGTTAGAACAGCTCTGGGTTCAATCCCCAGTACAAAATAAAATTACATATGAACAAAGGATTTGATATCTCTGGTTATGTAATTTCCTTTCCTTTCTGTGGTTATATATTATTCAATTATTTTAAGCAGTCAACAAATATTTATTGAGCTTCTACTGTATGTCCGAAGTGGTAACTAAGATGTACACAGCTGGTTCAGTTTATATTATTTGTGGAAATATAAGCAAGGAGTGAGCTCATAAGGAAATGGATTGAAGCCAGGCATGGTGGCGCATGCTCGTAATCCCAGCATTTGGGAGGCTGAGACAAGAGGATTGTAGTTCACAGACAGCCTCAGCTACTTAGGCCCTTTGCAGCTCTGTGAGACCCTGTTTCAAAATAAAAAAATAAAAAGAATAGGGCTGGTATAGCTTGGAGGTAGAATGCCCCTGGATTTCATCCTCAGTACTGCAAAGAAAAAGAAAGAAAAGAAATGGATGATAGATTGGTAGATTGTGCCAGGTTATGTGCTAGGAAGAAAATAACTGAGATTGCAGAAAGACGAAAGTTTAATTAAAATAGGTAGCCATGGAAGCCCGTTTTGAGGACTTAATAATTTAAACTAAGACTTAAAGAAAAAGATGATTTCTTAAAGGAGGATTCGTATATTTATATGAATAGGAGAAAAGGGCCCTCCAGCCAGAGAAAATTGCTTAGGCAAAGACTTCAGATGGGAAAGAGCTTGGTGTACTAGAAGACCTCTAGGGGAGAGACATGGGACATGGTAAGATGAGAGTAGGTGGACAATGGACAAAATTGCTCCTACCTTATGGAAATGTGAGTATATTCTTGGGTGTGTAATGACATTGTCATAATCGATGTGATCTTTGCAGCTCCCTGGGACTAAGGTATGCCCCCTTCTGCAAAATTCAGAATGGGCTATAGAGAGAGTAAGGGTGGACAGGGGCAAAAAGTGGTGGGGTGCTTTCAGAAAATAGCACATTGAGTGAGTGGTTAGTTTCTGTTTAGCAGCCATGAGGACCATGCCAACCTGAAAGGCTCATGCAGTCAGAAGCCAGTCAAGGTGCTAGAGAACTCTTCAGCCCTTGGTGATCAAGGAAATGATATTAGAAAGCCTTACAGTTTGCATTGTTTGTGCTTGCTCTATTTGATTTCTTTTCTTCCCTATCCTTATGCAGAGAAAATATCTAAATTTGACAGCCTCCACTGTGCTAAAGGGAAGGGGGTCTCTACTCATTCTCCACTTCCCAAAAATTGGCCTAAGAAATTAAAATTGGTGGGCAAACTTGTGTAGCAATGGCAGTCAGCGAGAAAAGAGGAAAGAGAAGTAGAATAAGGTCCATGTTTAACTTTCCTTCCTCCTCTTTCCCCAGATGGATCAGGTTATTACTTGAGAACTTGTGGTTTATCCACAATGATCTAAAAATAGTGGGATCAGATTCTGTGCTGTCTATTGGATTCCATTATACTGAGCACCTACTCTCCACAAAGCTTTGTGACAGGTAATTTTGGGGACATTAATGCCAGTTATATATGACTATTACCTCAAGAAGCTTGAAAATAATAGCAAGAATCATCACCAATATAAACAAGTGCTGTGATAAGTCATAGCAGGTAGAGATTATTTCTCGATGGAGAAATCTGGAGTGGTTTTATGAAGGAGAAAGAATTTAAGTCAGACTTAGAACTATTGGTGAGATTTGAGTGACAGATATGAGAGCCAGAAGGAATCTCAGGCAAAGACAACACCGTCATAGGGCAGTGAGACCAGTCACTGGTCTATGCATGTATTGCCTGGGTTGGGACACCCTGTTAAAAATGAGGATAGTCCACCGGGTGTGGTGGCGCAGGCTTGTAATCCCTGCACTTGGGAGGTGAAGACAGGAGGATCGCGCTGGTTTGAAGCCAGCCTCACTAGCTTAAGAGACCCTGTTTCCAAATAAAAAATATATAATAGGTCTGGGAGTGTAGCTCTGAGGTAGAAGGGTTTTCAGGAACCCCTGTACCACCAAAAAAAAAAAAAAATGAGGATAGTCCAAAACTACACTGAGCCCCAAGTAGAGTGTCAACCATCAGGAAATCAAACAAGAATAAATGCTTGTAAGGATGTGAGAAAGGAGGAACATTTCTGCACTGTTGGTGGGATTGCAAATTAGTGCAGCTGCTGTGAAGATCAGTGTGGAGATTCCTTAGAAAACTGGGAATGGATCCACCATATGATTCAGCCACACCTCACCTGGATAGCTTTCTAAAGGAAGTGAAAACATAATATTATAGTAATACATGCATATTCATGTTTATAGCAGCACAATTTATAATAGCCAGGTATTAGAATTTACCTAAGTGTCCGTCCTTAGGTGTATAGAGTTCAAAATTAGGGGACATATACACAATTCTACTAATCAATAAAAAAGAACAAAATTATATCATTTATGGAAAAATGGATGGACCTGGAGAACAATATATGTTAAATGAGATTAGCCAGTCACAAAAAGTAAAGGGTCATTTTTTTCTCATATATGGAAGCTAGGGAGTAATAAAAATTCAAGAGGGAATTCAGGTAATGGAGGAGAAACCCCAGTGGAGTGAGGGAGGTGGTCTGTGGAAGGATGTTGGGGAGGAGAGGGAGAATTAATAAAGAAAACACTTCCATTGACATTGTATACCTATGTGAGAATAACAATGCCAGTCTCAATATCTGACATGGGGAGAGATGGGGGGGAATGGGGAGGGAGATAGGGGAAGCCCACCAATGCTGTGTGCATGCATGCCACCATCGCTATGAACTGCACTGTGATGAGAGACTGTAATGCTCCAATAAAAGTATTTAAAGATGAAGACAGTCAAGTTTCATTCCTAAGGAAAGCCAAAGATGAGGCCTAGGAATATGAAATTTATAGCCACTGCAGATGAATCTGATTGGACGAATGTTGATTTAGAGGAGAAATGTCAAGTTGCAGAGACAGGAGCTGAGGGGAATTGGTGTGGGAGAAAATTGGGGTGACTCAGCCGGTCGATCAGGACTATGTGCAACTCTCCAGACGTGTGGCCTGTTGGTCCCTTTCCCCATGGCCGGCTGACTCTCCAGAGGGGCTGGGGCTGAATAAAGCAGCGGTCTCTGATAGCCCAGTTGGTGTTTTTACCTCCCTCCTATAAACCCCCTAACTCTATTTTCAACCTAACAAGTTGAATGAAAGTTTTCAGTTTTACCATTTCCATTGCAGTTTGTACTTTTGGTGTCTTGTTTAATTAATTCTTCCTGACCTTGCAATAATAATATTATGTGTGTGTTCTCTATTGCAACTTTTATATATACCAGGGCTCCGTATTTGCTGGCTTTTTTACTGTGTCATAGTTCTGTGGGTCTATCTCTGTGCTAAAGCCACAGCATCTTAACCACTGAGACTTGGTAATAACTGTCCTCAGGGCAAGTTCCTTCACCTACTCATTGCTATAGTTAGCATTATTTCCTTCTCCCTCTCCTTTATTTCCTTTCTTCTTCTGAGATATCTAAGCTATTTTTGGACCATTGATCTGCATATATTTTAGAATCACCTTGTTAATTTCCACAGACTACCCCATTTGAATCTTGATTTAAATTTTATCTATCAATTATTGAATCTATCAATTTATTTTAAAAAATTTAAAAAAAAAGAAAATTGGAAACATTGGCAGAGTAGTGTGTTCAGAATGTTTTAACAGCCCATGATTTATTCTGTATCCCGGCTACCATTTTGGTTTGTCTGTTTGTTTGTTTTTTGAGTGTTTACTATGAACTAGATCTTTGAAGAAGGTGGTGAGAAGTTAGAGTTACATTTAAGATGATAGTATCTAGGCCAAGATGAGGTCAATTAACATGTTCAAAGTTCCCCACAGAGTAAGGGACAGAGCTAGGATTGAAGCCCAGGCGTCCAACAGGTCATGGCTAAGAGTGTGAACAATGTTATTAGACATTTAGAATAACACTTGGCTGTGCGATGAAATAGAAGGAAAGTAGATGGATCTCGAGTATGGTATGTTAAGCGAGATTAGCCAGTCTCAAAAAGCCAAAGCATTGTATGTTTTCTCTTAGATTTGAAGGCTTGATAGATATTTGGAAAGAAAGATAAATCAGGTAGAGAAGCAGAGACTCCCATGGGATGTTGAAGAAGTTTAGGGGAGGGAGGGGGGAACAGAGACATTAAGAATGTAACAGTTGAAATAATGCTATGTACATACATATATGAAGCCACCAATTCCAACCTCAAAGACATGTATGGGAAGGAGGAGCAAAAGAGAATTCCTCCAAGACTTGTGCATGTGTGTGTTTCAATCACTCTGCTATCTTAGTATGATCTGTAATTAAAGTGTACCAAATAAAAGTATATATAAAATGTAAAAATAAAGCTGGAGAAAAAGAAAGAGAAGGAATATACTGGAACAGGCAGACATGGGTCAGGTGCATGGCATCTGCCCATCAGAAGAGAAGTCAGTGCTGTAAGAATTCCCAGAAGTTTTTTTTTTTTTTTTTTTTTTTTTTTTTTTTTTTTTTTTTTTTTTTATATCGAAGCCCACAAGGTCCAGTCAACCAACCACACTACACGGTCTCTCAAAATTTCAGTGAGGTGGCAGGATTTGCACATCCACCTCTGCAAACCCTTTTCCCTTTGGGAGTCTGAGTTCCTGGGTATTGTCACCGTTATTTGTAATGCATGTATTCCTAAGTATCGCTGAGACACAGTGGGTCAGTAAGTGGTTAAGAACAAAGATGTCACTGGGCATGGTGGTACGCACCTGTAACTCCAGTACTTGGGAGGCTGAGATAGGAAGATCGCAGGTTCAAGGACAGCCTCAGCCACTTAGCAAGACCCTCTACAACTAAGTAAATAAAAAATAAAACAAAGCTGGGGATGTAGCTCAGAGGTAGAACACCATTGGGTTTAACCCTTAGCACCAAAACAAACAAAACAATAAAAACAATAAATGAACAATGATATTGATGTCAGCTCCCCCCACCCCATTCAAATCTTAGCAGACAGCTTGCTGCCTGGGTGACCTTGGAACAGTTTTGAAGTCTCTTTAAAACCCAGTTTTCTCATGTATAAAATAGAGAAAATAGCCTTTAAATCATTGGCATGGGGTTTCTTTTTTATTGTTATTTTGTTTTGTGCTCTTGGGGATGGAATCCAGGGACCTTCCACCTCTGGGCTATACTCCCAGACCTATTTTATATTTTATTTGGAAACAGGGTCTCACTAAGTTGCTGAGAGCCTCACTAAGTAGCTGAGGCTGACTTTGAACCTGTGCGATCCTCCTGTCTCAGCCTCCCAAGTGCTGGGATTACAAGCGTGGGCCACCATACCCTGCCGTGACATGGGGTTTAAATAAAATAACACAGGTAAAAGGGCTGGGACCACTTCTAGAAGGAATAAGCATCCACTGACTCTTAGGTCTTACTGCAATTGCTCTGATCCCTTTATTTCCACTTTTATGTCTTCCAATTTCCAGGCCTGATGGCGTTTGCTTGTGTCTCTTCCCAAGTTTCCCGCCACGGGCTCATTTGTTCAGGAATGAAAGGAGTTTCTGTATCAAGCCTCTCTCTGCTGAGGGGCAAAACAGTGGACAATGATGGAGGATGAATTCTCCCTTCGATTAATTTTATCGCTCTTGCAGCATCTAGGGAGGATGAAGTGGGCTGGAAACTGGAACGTTAAAGAAGCAACCTATCATTGTAATCACAGAAAATGCCATGTCTCCAATGGCAGCATGGTGCTTCCACCATGATGGAACTTCCTTCTTATGATGTGTACAGGGGCCTGGTAAAGAGGAGAGAAGGGAATGCTTCCTCTGCTTTCTGCTTCTGACTGGCAGTCGCTCAGTACAGAGGGAACCTTTGCAGACAATTTTCATGAGTTTAATGGCAGTGTGGTTGTTTTTCTCACCCCTCATCGAGCAAGGCAACAGATCTGTGTTTGAAGATTGTTCTTATTAGCTTCTTCATTTCTTTGAAATTGGTGCCATCATCTACACACAGCATGGCAGTGCCAAGGAGGATGCTATGGACGAGGTTGGTTGGGAAGGAAATAAGCTAAATTATGCGAGGAGCAGCTTTGTATAGTGATGAAGGGGGCTCTCTAAAATTTTTAGAGGATTTGAAATTTGGGACCAGAGCAAAAGAATGAGACTGAGCCGGAGTTTCAGAATGTAGGGAGGAATAATCCAGGCAGAGGGAAGAAAAAGTAGGAAGCTGTGAGCCCTGGCCAGGAAACACTTGATGGATTTGGAGAGCCATAAGGAGTCCTGTTTGTCTGTGAGGGTTGAGCAAAGGGGAAGATGGTGAGAGGGCGTGGAGTGTCAGAAGCCAGAGCCTATGGGGTCTTGAAGCCCAGGACTTCCTTCTGAGTAGGATTGAAGCAATTGAATATTTTGAAGCAGGGCTATAAGATGATCTGATATATAATTTTAGAAAAAAAATCATTCCATGTCAGATGTGGTGGTGCAAGCCTGTAATCCCCATTACCTGGGAAGCTGAGACAGTAGGGTCACAAGTTTGAGACCACCCTCAGCAACTTAATGAGGCTCTCAGCACCTTAGTGAGACCCTGTTTCAAAACAGAAAAATTAAAGAGGGCTGAGGGTACAGCTTGGAGTTAGAATGCCCTTCGGTGGATTCTCCAGTAACACACACAGTCATTGTTGCAATCTGGTAGAGAATGGATTGATTATCAAGGACACAAGTAAAGGCCAGCATCCATGGGAAGGTTACTGCTTCCATGTGTTGGAGCAAATAAATACTCAGTAAATTTTGTAAACTACATAATTATTTTTTATTAGGTGCTTGAGTTGTTGGAAACAATTATGCATTATTCTAAACTTAGTGGGCACCTGGAAATAAGTCCTTGCTACTACTGGGGTGGGGGTCATCACTGTCTCTTCTTGACATTTCTGAAAGTGATGTCAGAATTCTGAAATAAAGATTAGGACATCATTGGCACCTGCCTGAGGAAGCAGACACCCTTCTAAAGATTGGTTTATTCATTTGTAGTGAACAATGGACTAGCTTTAGGGCACACAGAAGAAAGTAACAGCTCAAGTTCTTTGAGAAAGGAAATTTCCACTAGCAGAGGGCTATTTCCTTTAACAGTGAACCCAGAGGTAGCAGAGGATAGTGGAAGGGAACCTGTGAAAATAGGAACAAGTCCTTAAAGTGTCATAGTTAACATCAGGGGTTGTTTCAGGTGCAGGGGAAATGAGGACAGGGGGTCACACTTCTTCGGGGGCAGCTGGAACCATCTTCCACTAGACTCAAGTGATGGACTTGATCCGCCCCAAGGAGCCTGCTCAGCACCAGCCAGGGACTAAGCTAATTTGGAAACTTCTGACACTCTCAGAATCACTGCATGCCAAATTGGCGAAGGGCAAATTGCTGCCAATGGTGAAGTCATTTTGTAGAATTTCCCTTGCTTGCCCAAATCCTACAGTGAAAGGAAATAACTGAAATTTAAGCAGTCGACTGGACTCCCAGAGTGAAACTTCTAAGGTAGAAAATGAACACACACTCACAAAAGCTGAGATCTTTGCAGAAATCCTTGGAATTAATAAACTCCAGCTCCCTGTTCCCAGTTGACCTCAGTTTTTCTTTGCGTTCCAGGCCAGGGACCAAGAAACAGAATTTCAGAAATGTTATGTGAGCCTCTTTTGAAATAACTTTCTTGTTGCCGACAAGCAAAGAAACTATGGCTAGGAGTTACAGAGAGGTATGTTTTAACTCAAGATTGGGGGAAAGTTTTTCAGTAATTACAGCTACCAAGCAATGCGCCAGACTGCCTTGTGAGATAATAATGAACATTCAGAATTACCACTTACTGAGCAGATATGATGAGCCCAGCATAGGCCAAATATTCCGTGTATATTATTTTGTATTTGTAGCTTGTTTCTCAGATGCCGAAAATAAGACATAAAAGGGTTAAAATCATGTGCCCAAGGCCACACCTTGGCACATCATTCTCCATCATTATCCCTGGGGTGGGGCAATGGTTGGTAAACAAGAATTTTTTGAAAGAATGAACTTGATTAAGTTCAAGAAATGGTTTTGAAAAGTTATTATGTGCCAGGCATAGAGTTAGGCATTTGAGGGTAAACAAGAACCAATATGATCTAGATTATGGCTGGAAGATCTTTCCAGACTCAAAGGAACAGTTTAGCAGATGCCTCAACATTTATAACATTTATAACATTAAACATTTATAACATTAAACATTTACAAAGTTCCAAAAATGTGGGAGCGTTGGGTTGTGTACTCAGGTGGAAAGGTATCAGAAAAGATGTCCTGGGTAGGTGATATTTCCAACGAATGTTGGAAGACCCTATGGGAAAAGAATTGGTCAGCAACCACCAAATATCCCAAGTGATGGAATTTACATTTTATTCACTAGGGTATGAGGGATTTGTTTGTGCTTTTTCTAGTAGGGGTGATCTTAATCTACCAAGAATGATCTGCTAGATAGAAATGAAAAAACCTGGTTAAAAGAGAGTGAAGGTCAGAAGCCAGGTATATATTTAGGAAGTATTAGCAAGGTCTCAGACTAAGGGAGTATGTAGGAAGAGAGGGGGGCAGACAGAAGGAAGTTTCTAGAGAGGAATCAATCAGACAGAGGAGGATTGATCAAGAGGACAGAGCATGAAGCATCCTCAGAAGAATGGGAACAAATCTACCATTTGATCCAGCAGTACCACTTCTGGGTATCTATCCAAAAGAATGGAAACCAAGCTACCCAACTAAAGCACTCGTATCTATGTTCATAGCCACACAATTCACAATTGCTAAACTATGGGACCAGCCAAGATGTCCACAAACAAATGAATGCATTACAAAACTATGGGATACGTACACAGTGGAATTTTACTTAGCCATAAAGAAGAACAAAATTATATCATTTATGGGGAAATGGATGGAAATGAAGAACATTATGCTAATTGAGATTATTCAGTCACAAAAAGTAAAATGTCAGGTACTCTCCCTAATATGCGGAAGCTAGAGAGGAAAAGGGTCATAGGAGGTGGAACTCTGGATAAAAGACAACAAACCATAGATGAGCAAATAAGGAGACTGTAATGATGTACATTCACAGACATATCAAAGTCAATCACTAAGCCAAACATGAGGAGGAGGGTGGGGACAGGGAATGGGGTTGGAATTGGGGAAAGGCTAAATGAGTGATGCCTCTACCATCTTGTACTCCATTAAGATTTATGAATATAGCCGGGTGTGGTGGCGCACGCTTGTAATCCCTGCGCTTGGGAGATGAAGATGGGAGGATCACGCAGGTTCGAAGCCAGCCTCTCTGGTTTAAGAGACCCTGTTTCCAAATAAAACGTATAAAATAGGTCTGGGAGTGTAGGCCAGAGGTAGAAGGGTTTCCAGGAACCTCAGTACCACACACACACACACGATGTATGAATACAATGCATCAATAATTTTTTTTAAATGATGGAGCTGTTTCCCTTTTCCTTCTTTCTTTCTTTCCTTCCTTCCTCCCTCCTCCCTCTCTCCCTTCCTTCCTTCCTTCCTTTTTTTCTATCTTTCACTCTTACTTTCTTGATCGAAGGATTAAACACAGGGGCATTCTACCTCCAAGCTACACCCCCAGCCCTGTTGTTGTTATTGCTATTATTATTACTTTCGAAACAAGTTCTCGCTAAGTTGCTGAGGCTGGCTTTGAATCTATGATCCTCCTGTCTCAGCCCCCCAAGTACGGGGATTACAGGTGAGCACCACCACGCCAAGCTTAATGTCTCTTAGTTTGAGAATGGTCACCTTGGAGGATGGCAGTGCCATATTAAAAAAAAAAAAAAAGGCTTTGCGACCCTGGAAGCTGAGAGAGAAAGATGGATCAAATCTGACCATGGATTTTCTACCTACAAGCTCATAAAAATCACTTCTATTTATTTCCTTGTTTCCCTTTTTAGCAAGTGGAGGTTACTGGATTGCTCAGTTATGACATCCTATGCCATCAATGAGCTACTGCTAATTTCAAGTGCCTGTCAAGCACTATCCCGTACGTTGGTGATGCTGAGCATGGCCACTAGAAGACAGATTTGGTCCTTGTCTCACAGAGCTTGCACTTCTGTGGAGAGAAAGACACTATGTGTATGATTACACACGCAATAACTAAATTCCACTCTCATCTAGGGAGGGAAGAACATTGGGCTGCGAAGTACTCCTAGCTGGGACTGCGCTCAGTTCCTGTAAGAAAACTGCAGTTCACATTCGGATGTTAAGTAGGTTAGCCTAGCCCTGGCGTATGCATTTTAATTGGAGTGCTGTGTTTCCTTGGAAGTAGGAAGAAATGGCACTCCTGATACAGGTATAAAAGGTCTCCGCGAATGTCTTCAGGATGGGAGAGGATGTCCGCACTCATCTTGCCTGTATCATCTCTTCCTGTTGGTCTTACCGCCTGGTTGGTTGGCCTGAGGTTGCCTGGGTTATTCCTGAATCCGACTCTGGAAATGAGCTTCATTTTCTCCAATGTGATGGCTTGGGGGAGACCAGCAATGTTGCTGTGGTAAGGGAATGACATTGGAATGCTAGGGCTGAGGGCTGAGACTCTGGCTGGAGATCACTCAGCCTGCCCACAAATCTAAAAATGCACCGCTTGACTGTAAGGCTGGAAAATCTCTCCCCATGTCTTGGCTCTGCCAGCAGAAAAGAGAAAGTTAAAAAAAAATCATGGATGGCAGCGGTGTTATTAATTCAGGAATCTTAGCACTCCAACGCCATGCATTTTTGCCCTAATGATTTCAAAATAAATCATTTCATAGGGGATTTGTCCTGAGCAATGTGAAGGTTATAGAGAAAAAGTGGAAGAGGGGAAGCAGACAATTAGATTGGGGACGCGCTGGGGACAGTTCAGAGACGTCATCACTTTTCCTGGGAGATGCAGCTGGGGCGCACTTGAAGCGGGTCCCTTGGTGCCAGTTCTGACACTTCTCTTTGCATGTCGCCTTGTAGACTGGATTGTTGGATGGCTTCTTCTGGCACGTGGACGCCTACGCCAAGGCTGACCCAATGGGACTGGAATTGGGCTCGGCCTCTGATCCAGACATCTCAGCTGCCTTCGGTTGTCTTACTAAAAAGCTCACATTTTGGCCTGTATAGGTAATTAGACTGTCAGAAGGGTTTTCAAGTCTAGGAGAAATCCACCGACATGTCAGCCATAGGAAGGAAGGAAGGAAGAGGTTTGATGATCTTCATGTAGATGATGTTTATTTCCTCTTATGAAAGGAGGGTAGGGGATTGCCGAGATCTTCAAGGTAGCTTTTCACTAACAAGTTCTTTTGACAGGTAGCATTTGTCTTCATTCAAGAATACCACCTGAGTACCTGCTGGATGTGTGGGAATGGATGGATCAGGTGGGGCGAGCAATACCAAGAGGAGGAGAAGTATTCTTACTGATACAGTGGCCTTATTGAGGACTATAATTAAGACCGACATAACTTACTATATTGTAAAGTTAATGCAGAGCTTTAACTTAACATGGTGGTACACGTCTGTAATTCCAGTACTTGGGAGGCTGAGACAGGGGGATCACAGGTTCAAAGACAGTCTTAGAAACTTGGTGACACCCACAGCAATTTAGCAAGACTGTTTCAAAGTAAAATATCAAATAAAGTTAAGGGTGTAGCTTGGAGATAGAATGGTCCTGGTTTCAATCCCCAGCAACACACACACACACGAAAAAATATATGGATCTTATTATAATAATAATATAAAATCTTTATTAATTGGCTTTTCTGGCATGTATATATGAGGTATCCAAGACCTCAGAGTTGTGATCAAAGAAATATTATCAAAGCACTCTGGGGATGAAGGATAAGTAATTACTTCTAGCTAGAGAAGTAGAAGGATCCCATGGAGGTGGTGCTAGTGAGAATAGAAGAGAGGTTAATGGGCATAGAAGGTGGGATGGGTGATCTGAAGTGGGAGACTGGGTAAAATCAGGAGGCAAAATCATCACATATTTGGCTGAGAATTGAAGCCTAACTCTGCTGGGATGAAACTTCCCGTGGACCTGCAGAGGGTGATGTGTGTCATATACATGAACCTGTCCCCTTCATTTTTTTTTTTTGTGGTACTGGGGTTCCTGGAAACCCTTATACCTCTGGGCTACACTCCCAGACCTATTTTTTTACATTTTTATTTGGAAACAGGGTCTCCTAAGCCAGCGTGCGCGGCTGGCTTCGAACCTGCACGATCCTCCTGTCTCCGCCTCCCAAGCGCGGGGATTACAAGTGTGCGCCACCATGTCCGGCTGTCCCCTTCATTTTAACATCTCATTAAACTATAATATATGCCAAGTGTGGTGACTAGCACTTGTAAGCTCTTCAACTCGAGAGGCTGAGACAGGAGAAGCACAAGTTCAAGGGCAGTCTCAGCAACTTAGTGAGGCTCTATTTCAAATTAAAACCTAAAACAGGGCTAGGAGTATAGCTTGGTGGTAGAATGCCCCTGGACCCAATACCCTTCCCCCCCAAAAAAAAGTAAAATTATAAATATTAAATGTATGCAAATCACATGCACACCTCATGGAGTTTTCATAGATTGAATTCCACCATGTAACCAATGCTCAGATCAAGGAATGGAACATTATAAACCTAACCAGAGCCTTCCTCACTCTTCTCTTATGATCTCTGTACCCCTTAAGGTTGGTTTTCTCCTGGTTTCTTTCTTTGTGCGTGTGCATGTGTATGTGTGTGCGTGTGTGTGTTACTGGGGATTAAACCCAGGAGCATTCTACCTCCAAGATATACCTCCAGCCCTTTTTAAAATTTCCATTTGAAACAAGGTCTTGCTAGGTTGCTGAGACATCCTCCTGTCTTAATTTCCCAAGTACTGGGATTCCAAATTCACACCACCACGCCTGGCTTATCCCGATGCCTGGCAGCCTATACTGGTTCTGATCGTTTGAAAATGTTCTAGAAATGGAATTAGACAGTGTACTATTTAATGGGTGTGGACGCCTTGCTCTGTATCGTGTTTGTGAGAGCCATCCTGCCTTTGTGTGTAATTATAAGCTGTTCGTGTTATTACTTATAGCTTCCCATTCCATGACTGTACCATAGCTTACTTAGCCTTTCCACTGTTGTTGACAGTTGGGTCATTTGCACTTTGGGGAAATTATGAATATTACAAATATGCTGCTATGATGGATCCTGCATAATGTCCTTAACTGATGAGCAGACTGATGCATTTCTGATGAGTCAACATCTCGGAATGCCATTTCTGGATTGTAGGGCCGAAAATCCCTTTTTAATGACAGACACATTCATCCTGCATGATTCAAATTATACTTTTAACATCCCTGGGTTGGAAAGTGTAAGATGATAAATAGCTACTGTGAGTCCAATAACTCTTTAGAATCAACTGGTATATGATCAGTTACAGAAATATCTTGCTATGGGTACAATATATTTTATCTGCAGACCAAGTTTGGTGTGCATAGGAATATATGGATTCCTTGGAATAACTCTGAGGCCCTAGTTGGGAGCCACAGACTTGGGCAAATTGTGGGGTGCGAGGCCAAGGAGCAATCATGGATATAGTTCACTGGCATGCCTACTCTTTTGGGCCAAGCCTTTGGTCAGGAAAATCTAGTGGATTTCCTCCCTCCCCGCTGTTTTTCTCCTGAAACCATGTATATGCTAATGAAAATACAACTAATACATTACTAAGAAGATGGTATAGCCAAGTGGAATGAGTACATCCATCGGATCAGAAACTGAGTCAGTTGTGCAACTCAGTAAGGGGTGGATTGTCTGTGAGCCTCGATTTGTTCATCTTGGAAAATGGAGATGAGAAGACCTGCCCAGTATGTGGAATTAGTATTATGAAAATCCAGTGAGACCATGTGTATATGTGAAGTGTCTAACACTGCGTCTTCTCATGAGACAGTAACTATAGTCATTGTTTCTTAGCGTATTTTTAGGGAGGCGTTGTAAGAATACATTATAGTAAAGATTTTGTGTGCTAGAAGCACACATGCACATGGCACCTGGCTTATTTTCCTCTAGATCTTACCTGTTCTCTGTTCCTAAAATGAAAGTTGGTATTGATAGCTTCACAAATATATGTCCATAGGATTGCTTGAAGTGTTTGCTTCATCAGAAGTCGCCCTTTCCCCTCCCCACCTCCCTCTCCAAATCCTCTCCCACTATTCCACTGACCTCTCTCCTCATTTATCAGAAATTCCTTTTGTTTCCCAGTTTCTGGCTTCCACATATGAGGGAAAACACAAGACCCTTCACCTTCTGAGGCTGGCTAATCTCACTTGGAGTAATATTCTCAACTTCCATCCATTTTCCTGCAAATGCCATGACTTTGTTCTTCTTGATGGCTGAGTAAGATTCCATTGTATGCCTCTCCTACTTTGCAGGACTTTGGATTTGACCTGAAAATGATACCATCAGCTTGGCTGAGCCTCCAGTTGGCCAACACAGAGCTGTGAGACTTGTCCCCCTCCATAATCACACGAAGCCCTCTCTCATAATAAACCTCACGTGTCTCTATATATCTCATTATTTATGCTATGATGGCCATTTCTGACTAATATAAAGACCTCCCGTGTAATCTTTGGGAGGGGGCTTTGCTTCATAATCTGAAGGTTATGGGTATTACATGAAGCAGGTGGAATGATTATAGGTGGGTGGCTTGGCTGAAGTTATAGAGGTATAATGTAAAGAAGAGCTAGGCTAGCATCATCTATGAGCAGGAGCCCACAGAACGAAGCCAAATAGATGGGAAGAATGTCTCTGTCTTTTGGAACTTAATCTAGTTTTAGTGCTAAGCAAGGAGAGAGTTAGATGGCCTGGTCATTTGTCTAGAGTTGGAATCAGACCCCAGGACAACAGGAAGTTTCTGGCAATTGAACCAGCAAAAACCTGATAAGAATCTGATTAGAAATAAGACAGGTCATGGTCCATGGAGCAGGAGAGCAGTGCTTCTGGGAATGGATTTCTATGAAAGCACGGCTTTTGATGAACAGTCAGACGCAGTTGTGTTCTGAAGCACACAACTGTGAATTCAGCCAGTTCTTAAAATACTCAGGACTGAGCAGATGGAGTCTCACTTACTCATCTGGTTGAAATGCTTGCCTTGACTGCTGTTCAAATGCTCTTAGACATCACCCGTGCCCTTGGAGAGAAGAGAAGGGACTGCTTTCCTCTGCCTTAGAAGAGAAGCTCTGTTAAGTCCAAGTTGCCCCCAAACTCCACTAAGCTCCTTCTGTGAAAGTTTAGGTATCTCTCATGAAATTTCAACCTTCGGTGCCCCCCTTAAGCATGCAGAAATATGCACACTTCAAATCTAGGGAAATCCTAGCCACCCAAACCAAATTTAGTTTCTTGAAAATATTTCTGATAAAAGAGTCATCAGACAACATTCAGCTGTCTGCTTGATATCAACTGATGCTTAAAAAATACAAAATACAAATCAAAGTTTCTTTACACCTGAGCATGGTGGTACATGCTTATAATCCTAGTACTTGGGAGGTTGAGACAGGAGGATCACAGTTTTGAGGATAGCCACAAAAAATTAGTGAGATTGTAAGCAACCTAGAAAGACCCTGTTTCAAACATAAAAAAAGGCCTGGGGGTGGTTTGTTTATTTATTTATTTATTTATTTATTTATTAACAATTCTTTTTGTTGAACATAAATAGTATACATTTAAACTATATTTGGTGCCCTCTCCCCCTGCCCCCGTTTTCCCTTCTCCCCTCCCACCAATGGTTGAAATTATATCATTTGCAAGAAGATGGAAAGCCCTGGAGAACATTGTTAAGTGCGATAAGCCAAGCACTAGGAAACACAAAGGATACCAGTATTTTTTTTTTTTTTGGTATAGGTAAAATGATTATGAGTGTAATTCCCAGTCACAGACACACATAAACACACACACACTCGCACACACACTCATACACTAGTTCTTTTATCGTTTTAGATTTTGAAAATTAAAGAGAGTAAGTTTGCTGAGAAATAGGTATTAGATGTTTACTAAGCCCCAAATATCTGGTAAACAGTTTGATAGCTTTAGCTAAATTTAAACCTCTGGCTATGTTTTTATATTCCTGCTATGGACAGTTAATTTCTTAAGCAAATTTATTTAATCTTTAGAGGAAAAATGGCATTTGGAGGTCACCTCGAATGTGCAGCCTGTTTAGAAATTCCTGAGTTCCATGTTTTAAAGCATTTCTTCTTAGCTCTGAAAGAAAATTCTAGCAACATGGCATATTAGTTGACCATGACCTTTCACTAAAGGGAACACAGGTGGAGGAGCCTTGCTTATTTTCTGAAGATCAGGAAAAATGTTTTGTCTCTGACACATTCTTATTTCTCATATCTTTTGAGGGTTAGCAAAAAAGAGAAGAAGCTGAAATTCTTTTGATTGTGACAGTTGAATTGAGCTTCTCATCTGAGAAGAAAATGTCCTTGTCAACTTAAAATTTGCAATATTGATATAGAATCTGATTTCATGCATACTTATAAAATTACTTCTTCAGTGCCTGATCTGGGCCTCAAGTCTTGGTCATTGCTCCTAGCTTGTTTTGTAGTAACATTGGTATTTATTCCCCAAATAGAATTTGAGACAAGGATTAGGAAGTTGATCCAGGGTAGTTCAGGTGTATTTCCCCCCATATCCAACCTTAATCCCCTTTCCTCCCTCCCCGCAAGAGTTAGTAAGATTGACAATAAATAGTATTTTCACATAGTACCATAGTATTATTTGGATTGTTTTCTTCTTCTTTTTAATTGGTGGCTGTGCAGGGGCATTCTACTGAGCTACACTTCTAGCCCTGTTTTATTTTTGTTTTATCTTAAAACAGGGTGTCCCACTAAGTGACTAGGGTTCTTGCTAAGTTGCTGAGGCTGGCTTTGAACCTACAATCCTTCTGTCTCAGCCTCCTAAGTGCTGGGATTATAGGTGTGTTCCACCATGCCCAGCTGTTTTCTTCTTCAGTCCACCTCCTCTCCCTCTTGAACTCTTGCCCCTAACCCCACAAAGAAGAATATTTGTAACTGGTTTGCTCATTAAAATTTCTGATTGCTGCTGCAATAAATTATTAGAAACGTAGTGGTTTAAAGAAAAACACATTTATTATTTCACAATTCTTGAAGTCAGAAGCCCAATGATTCTTGCTAGGATAATATTTTTTTATTTTGGTGCATTGACTTCATATATCTTAATGGGAAATTGAGAGGATGGTGGGGCTGTGTTCTTCCTGCAGGCTCTGGGGGAAAATCCTTCACTGGTTTTTGTAGCACTCAGGTCTGCCTATGTTTCTTGGCTGTGGTCCCTCACCCCATCTTCAGAGCCAGTGATGTTTCCCCCATATATGAGCACTTGCGATTACTCTGGGTCCACGTGGGAAATCCAGGATGCAATCCTATTAAAGTTCAGCTGAGGTGCAACCTTGATTCCATCTATAACCTTAATTCCCCTTTGCTGTATAACCTCACGGGAATTAGGAATTAGGACACAGATATCCGTAAACATCTTCATTACTCAGCCTACTGTAGATAGAGAGGCTCATGTTTTGTGTTTAAACTGGGGTGATTCTTAGAACTCATATTACAGGTCACCCAGAAGGAATTTCTGTTTTAATCATTTATATCCCTTGAAGATGTCAAGTAAAAACTTGACTTAATTTATACTTAGGGCTTCAGTTGCCCAAAATATGATTTGTCTCATCATTATTTGCAATTTCACAAATCTAGTAGTTCTCGATGCAGTCTGATTCAGCTTCTAATGCTGTACATATTTATATCTTCTGGATGGGGTGTGGTCCATGCAGTTGGGGTCAGGCATAAACTGTGTGGCACCTGAGGTAAATTCTAATTTGCTCTTTATTTTAGGGCTGAGTTCTGCTGGCAACAGCACTGAATATTTCAGGAGGTGAGTTGTTTTCCAGGTATTTTTATTTCATAGGGCTTCCTGGCTTAGTTCTTTCTTCAGGTTCAGGGAGTGATTTTTTGTTGTTGTTGTTTTTGTCCATGTTGATTTACCTGCTTCATAAGTTCTCTGGCTTGTAGCATATGTCTTTATCCCAGCTACCTTTGCAATTATTACTGACTGAGCTGGGTAGCAAACTGTTGCTTCTAAAGTGGCCAGTCCTAGTGTATAAGTGATTCTCTTAAACCTAGGATATTTTCTTGCTAAAAACAAGCCTGCCGATCCTGAAACTGTAATTACTCCCATTTTGGGAAGAAAATCTAGAGAAGCATTCTTCAGAGAGATTTATGGTTCTTTTACCGAGGTGTAGTGTATCCTTTATCCCATTTTTCACAACGATATAAATACCCTTACACCAGCCAAAATGATGACCAGTTGTAGTTCCGATGGGTACACATCCATTTGTAAATGTCCAGGCTTCTCTTCAACATATTTAGGTTGGAGAAGTGGAGCAGTATATATGGGAAACCAGTGCTTAAAATAGTACCCCATTCACATACAGAAGGATTTCAGGAAACTGTTCTTTGTTGAATATACAAATATCACAATTTTACATGTCAGTTTTTCAATATTTCAATTAATTATTTTTATTTTTACGTGGAACATATTGAAAATGGCATACATTCAGACTGTGCTTTGTGCCCCCCAATTCCCTTTCCTCCTCCCAACAATGAGTGTCCAGGTTAACTATGCTACATTCATACTTTCACACATATTCAGATGTAGCTCCTCCATTAATCAACCTCAGCCTCCTTCCTCTCCTGTCCTTCCATTCTCGCTTTGCTGAGGTTTTTCCTCCATTATCTGGCATCCCTCTGGTATTCCTAATACTTTCTAGTTTGGGCATATTAGAGAAAATATATGTGCCTTCCCCTTCTGTGCTTGGCTGATCTCACTTAACATAATGTTCTCCAGGTCTTTCCATCTTCTTGTGAATGACGTGATTTTGTTACCTCTCACCATGCACAGGAATCAACTTGAGATAGATCAAAGACTTAGAAATTAGACCAGAGACTGTGAAGTTTTTAGAGGAGGGCATAGGCTTAATACTCGAACATATAAGCACAGGCAGTAACTTTCTCAACAAGGCCTCAAAAGCACAGGGAATTAAAGCAAGAATTACCAAGTTGAACGGCATCAAACTAAGAAGTTTCTTCTCATCAAAGGAAACCATCAAGAACCTAAAGAGGAAGCCTAGAGAATGGGAGAAGATCTTTACCAGCCACCACTCTGATAGGGGGCTAATAATCAGAATATACAAAGAGCTCAAAAGACTCTACACTAGCAAAACAAACAACCCAATCAAGCAATGGGCAACTGAGCTGAATAGACACTTCACAAAACAAGAGATACAAAGGGCCAATAGATACATGAAAAGATGTTCTACATTACTGGCCATCAGGGAGATGCAAATCAAAACTACGCTGAGATTCCATCTAACCCCAGTCAGAGTGGCAAGCATAAAGAAGTCAAATAACAACAAATGCTGGTGAGGATGTGGGGAAAGCGGAACTCTTTTACACTTTCTGTGGGAGTGCAAACTAGTTCAGCCGCCATGGAGATCTGTGTGGAGATTCCTTAGAAAACTGGGAATAGATCCACCATATGATCTGGCTATTCCACTCCTGGATATTTTTCCAAAGGGGTTGAAATCTAAGAACTACAGTAACATATGCATATCTATGTTCATAGCAGCACAATTCGTAATAGCCAAAATATGGAACCAGCCTAGGTCTCCATCGACAGATGGATTGCAAAATTATGGGAAATACACACAATGGAATTCTACTCAACAATAAAGAACAAAATAAATATTTCAATTTTTTATACCTTCTCACCTACAATTCTGCTTCTAGAACTCCATCCTGCTCTAGTCTTCCTAGCTGGCTTTTCTATTCCTCTTCTTTGGCATCGTGTATACTTAAATATGCATATAGCATACCTATAGCCATGGTTGTCAGCTTCCCCATCCTCCTAACGGCCACCATACCTCTGGCCTCTCATGGTTATGTACAAAAACATTTATCAATTTATTTGTCAAAGAATACCATGGTGATATGGTGGTCAAGTCCTTTATCCTCTTGGTTTGTCATGACTTTAGTTTTCTATACTGCTTGTCTCCTTGGGATCATGCCAGAACGCAATGTGTAACCTGATTCATAAGCTTTAAAACACCAATCTCCTCTAAAGGATGAGTTATCATCAGCAGAAACTGGGGAATAGAATATAATATATTCATTCATTATCTATAGAGCTATAGGCTTTGAAGGTATAGATTCAGTTTTGTTCCTCTATTCCAGAGCCTAGCCAGTTTCTACTGAGTAGGTATCATTTTATTTTCTCTGTGTTTCAGTCAACATTTTCACTACTGTGGCTCGAAATACTTGATGACTACAATTTATAGGAAGAAAGATTTATTTGTTCATGGTGCTGGAGATTTCAGAGGTTGTGGGCCATGATAGACTAGGGAGAGAGAGAGAGAGAGAGAGAGAGAGAGAGAGAGAGAGAGAGAGAGAGAGAGAGAGAGAGAGAGACTGAGAGAGAGAGAGAGAGAGAGAGAGAGAGAGACAGAGAGAGAGACAGACTGAGAGAGAGAGAGAGACTGAGACTACAAGAAGAGGAGTCTGCTTTTACATCATAGAGACCAGATTAAGAGAGGGGGAGAGATGGAGCAAGAGAAGGTGGTCCATGGACATATGTGTAGTCTCCAAGGTCACACCTCCAATGACTCCCCTCCTCCAGTCACTCCCTACCTGCCTACAGTATCACCCAATCAATTAATCTATTAATATATTTTCCCACTGAGGAGATTAGAACTCTCATAATTCAATCACTTTATCTCTGAACATTTTTGCATTAATAGGTGAGCTCTTCCAGAGAGGCCTTCTCTATTCAAACTATAACACTCTGCCATAACAAAATACCTTGGACTGAGTAATTTATAAACAGTGTAAATTTATTACACACAGTTCTGGAGACTGGGATGTCCAAGAACAAGGTATCAGGATATTCAGTTTCTGCTAAGGGCCTGGACCTCATAGTTGGTCCCTTTTGTGTCCTCACATGGCAGAAGGAACAAGGCAATTTTCTCAAGTTTTTTTTTTAAAAATGAGGCCATTAATTCTACTTGTAAGAGGGTAGTCCCCTTTATTTTTCCCCAAGAAGCTACCTTTTTTTATGCTGGTGGTGGAACCCAGGGGTACTCTACCTCTGAGCTATACCCTATCCCTATTTTATTAGTTTATTTGGAAACACTCTTTAAGTTGCTGACAGCCTTACTGAATTTCTGAGGCTAGCTTCAAACTTGTAATCCTCTTTCTTAGCCTCCCAAGTACTGAGATTACAGAGATGTGCCACCTAGCCCAGCCCCAAGGCCTACCTTGTAATGATAGCACATCAATCATTCCGTTTCAACACGTGAATTGGGGAGATAACCAGCATTCAGATCATGAAAGTGGTCAGGGCTTCTTGCTAAATTAAGGATTAAGTAAAGGGATTGATAGACGACTGTATTAGAATTGGAGAAAAATGCGATAATAAATAAAATCCAGTTTTCTGCGTTAGGGCAGTAATGATATAGAAGGAGAACACACCACATGCAAACTGTGAAGTATAGAATATAGAAAAACAGAAGAAAACAACTTTGGAGTTTTCGAGGATGGAGAATAAAGCTCAGGGTTGTAGAAATCGGGCAATGCTTGGCTGACATGGTGACATCGGATAACTGGGACTGCAAACCTATGACATCACTTCACTACTTCCTACTTCCACTGCTGTGGTAGACATAATTAATCAACCACTAAGCCAATGATTAGAATTTTTAACAGGGATTCAGTCACCCATTTTGAAATCGACAGGCAGGTTAAATCCAACGTGTTTTACTAGGATTTAGGTAGGAGTTCTTTACTGGTAGTTTAGTAGATTAATTTTGCCTATAGTTCACTGATTGCAAAGCCTTATCTTAAAGTCCCTTTGGATATCCACAGTAAAATAGTTCACTATTTTTAGATTTCCCTGGATGAGCATTCCCAGTGGTCTAGAACCTTCTTTATGTTTCAGCACAATTTGTGTTCTGACTGAGAGCCAGGTTGGAAGGCTCCATCTACACCCACAACTATGTAATTGCAGGGTCTTTTGTTTTCTCTGTTGGTGAAGAGAATGCACATGAATTGCACTTGAATGCACACGGACACAGGAACAGCCATAGTCTGAGGCAAAAGCCCAGTTGTGAATCTGTGTGCACCCCACTGCTCGGTGATGTGCCTCAGATTTTGGTGACACTGACCAGGTTCCCAAGTTTGCTTAGAGGTGCATTTCCATCCTCTGCATGGTGACAGCAGTATTTCCCAAGATAGAAGCTTTAGGGATGATGGAGGAGGCAGGAGTGGACAACAGCCTTGGAAGGTGACTGGGTCTTATTTTCTGTTCAGAAAAGGACTTAATTATCACCTCTTGAGAGAGGACTTAAGCACTTGGTCTGGAGTCTAAGGCTGGGTGAAGGATTGGATTTTGCAGATTAATTTGGAAATACCTATTTCTGCCCCATGACATAAAGTACAATTTACTTAAAAAAAAAAAAAAGAAAGAAAAGGGCTTGGAGGGAGCTTAGTGTTAAAGTACAGACAAGACAAGTACAATACCCTTGGTTGAATACCCAGTACCCTGCCCATCAAAAAATGTTTAAAGACCCCTTTGGTCCAAATATTCACCCAACAAAAATAACAACAAGCTGGGCATGGTGGTGTACACTTGTGATCCCAGCATTCGGGAGGCTGAGACAGAAGGATCATGGTTCAAGGACAGCCTCAGCTACTTAGTAAGGCCATTTGCAACTCAGTGAGACACGGTTTTAAAGTAAAGAATAGAAAATAGGGCTGGGGGTGTAGCTCGGAGGTAGAATGCCCCTGGGTTCCATCCCCAGCACTGTAAAATAATAATAATAATAATAATAATAATAATAATAATAATAATAATAAATAAATAACAACAACAAAAGACATCTTTCTTTAGCTATAGAGTTCAGTCTTTTAGAAATGGAAACCATTTTTGTTAGGCATTTCTGCCATGAGTAGATGTGTGTGTGTGTGTGTGTGTGTGTGTGTGTGTGTGTGTGTATGTGTGTGTGTGTGTGTCTTTGTCTCACAATAAATATACCACACTTACTTGATTGATGGGTGACTGATTATCTGGGAAGATTGTCTATGTTCCGAAAGAAGAAAATGCCGCATTCTGGGCTATATCCATATAGTTCCAAATCAGAGATTGGCGTGTTTCTGAAAATCCATTTTTCTTGCTTATACGCAGGAATTCGATCACCAAGTACCAGGTGGTTACCTCCCATGTCCTCTCACCAGCCAGTTGATGGGAATTTTGGCCTGATTCTTCAGCTGAGCAGGGTAGTGAGAACTTGTAGCTGGAAGCTTTAGCACTGATTTCAACAGACAAGGAGTTCTGTTTAAAGAGTGTTATTATTGAAAGAGCACACAATGTACTTAAACATATCTAAATCAACCACTAAGCCAAGCATGGGAAGGAGGGGTGGGGAAGGACTGGGAATTGGGTAGGGGCTAAATGGGCGATGTGTCCATGTATGTCCACACAAGTTTCTGTTTACCCCATTATGATATATGAATAATTAGTTTTGAATAATGACTGGTTGATTAATTGATTGTGGTTGGTACTGGGATTGAACTCAGGGGCATTCTACCTCTGACCTACATTCCCAATTCTCAGCCCTATTTTATTTTTAATTCTGAAACAGGGTCTCACTAAGTTGCAGAGGACCTTGCTAAGTTGCTGAGGCTGGCCACAAATCTGTGATCCTCCTGTTCAGCTTCCTAAGTACTGGAATTTTAAGTATGCACCACCATGCTACAGTTTTTTTTTCCTGTTTTTTGATGTTAGAAATATACTTAATACTAAATGTGCTTAATGCCGAATGATGTCCCAGTTAGCAAAGTGAGGTGTGACCATTCTGGAAACATCTTAGTAATGCTATGGTATGAAAAGACGAGTCTTTTGCCCACAGTTAGGCTGAAGTATATTAAAAAATGAGTAATTTCTCTTGCTCCAGCACTACCCAAGGCCAGTGAGGTGGCAGTATCAGGAATGCTATAAAAAAAAAAAGTTAATATTAGGGACCAAGTAAGAGCTACACATTCTAGTTCCCTGTGGAACTGAAGTCTCTGTGCACTATTAAACTTCAAGGTTTTCAGACTTATACTTGATTTAGGAAAGACATAGGGATTTCCTTACATTATGTTTGAGAAAAGTCCGGCACTATACATTAGGACAACTGAGAAACCACACAATAAAAAGTATCAGCCCCTCAACTGGGTTGTACCTAATAACCACTGGGAGGAATAATGTCAAATGCTGTCACCCACGCTCTCTCTATAAAAGGAAGCTCAGAAGGACTTCTTAGTCTTTTTCAAAGATGGCCCAAGTCTCTGTGGCTTCTAATTGGTAGTGGTGGCATCTGGCAAAGCCTCTGGCCTGGCCACTTTTACAGCGTTGACTTGATTTCACAGTTGTGGCTTCCAGACAGGACAGCATTACTTGATCTAGCAATTTCCAAGCAAATTAAAGGCTGAAAGTGTGTGTGCCATAATGAGATACCAGTGTCCTACATTTTATGTGGAAATAAATTTGAAGGAGGGATAAACTCCCAGTGGATGAGCCAGTTGACTGGGTGTTCCTTAAAATAGATACAGTTGAGAAAGCAAAAAGTGAACTGTAGTGTCTGATTGCTGACCACAACCCAGACGTCTTTATGAAATCCTCACTATAGCCTAACAAGGGAGAGATGACCCTCCGCAGGCTGTGGGTGGGTTAGCCCCCAGTGAAACCCTTTTGCTGGGCATCCTTAGAAGGCTCTTGCATGCTCTCTCCTTGTCTGCTATTTCAGCATCATCAGCCACCACCTTGACCTTCTTGCTTTGTGTTCTAATCCAGAGTCTTACAGTTGCCTGATTGGCCCTGCCACAGGGCCTTGGCTTGTGCTTTTCTCTCTGTCTCTGAACAATTTCACTGCGTTCCCAACCACACCCCTTGCCTAGTTGATGCTAGAAGTTCCTTCTGGTGTCCATGTGTTCCATCAGGACTTGGAAATGCCTTTCCAACTCGACAGCAGGTTTCAATGCCCTTTGCTCTCAGAGAACCATGTTACTTTCCTTCAGAACACTCTTTTTAGTTTTTAATATGACCACGATGGAGTCATGACTTCGTCCTGCCTTCCGTCCAGGTCCAGCTCCCCTCATTAGGCTACCAGCCTTGTAAGAACACAGACCAAGCTGGGCTTTGCTTTGTGTAACCCAAACTGACAGACATAACATCAGGCTGTAGGGGTTGTTAAAGGAGCAAGCAAGGCAGAGAATTCAGTGGCAGAGCTGATATTCAAACCAAGTCTCTTTGACTCCAACATCTGTACATAGTTGTTTCAGAGTATGGGTTCTGGGGGGAGGACCCCTGTGTTTGTATCTTGACTGTATCACTTCCCAGCTTTATGATCTTGAGTAGGTTACTTAAACTTCTATGGCTTTGCTTCTTTAAAAATCATGATTAATCATAATAACTATCTCAAAAACTGTGTGTACCAGTTGGTATGTATCCATGGGTACAATTTTAGCATTCTCCTGTATCAGGGTCATATATAATCAACGAATCTGCCACATGATGGGGGAGTTCATGAGAAGCATCTTTGGACACTAGATTAGGATGAACTTCATAGAAAGGGTAACATTGGTCCTCGGGGTTGCAAAAGACAGAGAGGAGTGTAAAGACCATTTAGAATTTCCATTCTGACAACCAGAATTGGAGGGAAACTATTAAGGACTAAATTATACATGCCATGTCAGTGTTGAAGTCCCGACTCCTGTATCTCAGAAAGTGACTATAACAGGAGCGAGGGCCTTTAAAGAGGAAAGAGAAGCACAGTGAGGTCCCTAGGAGAGCTCCCAGCCATCCTGGCCGGTGTCCTCGTAAGAAGAGATTGGACAGAGATATGCTCAGAGGGCAGACTGTGAAGACAGAGGGAAACGTGGTCATCGACAAGCCAAGGAGAGCTGCCCCAGAGAAAACCAACCCTGATGATCCTTTGATCTGAAATGTGTAGCTTCCAAAATTGTTAGAAAATATACTGTTGTCCTTGAAGGCCAGTAGTCCGGAATGTTTATCTCTGGCAGCTTTAATAAAACAAATACAGCATTGTACATGAAGATATATGTATAGAAGTTCCAAATAAAATATGACATACATTTTCCTGCTGGGGTATGAATGCTTTTTTCTACTATAAAATTTATGTGCTGGTAATATAAGCCCCCATGCAACAGGGTGGGGAGGCGGGGCCTAATGGAAGTGATTTAAGTCTTTTGGGTGGGCTTTACCCTCACCAATGGATTAATGCTGCTGTAAAGTTAATTCCGGAGTGAGTTCTCCTGCTCTTCTTCTGCATGAAGATATGGTGTTCCTCCCTCTAGTGGATGCAGCCTTCAAGATGCCATCTTGGAATCAGAGAGACCAGGCCCAGACCTACTGGTACCTTGATCTTAGACTTCTCAACTTCCAGAACAGATGTTTCTTCTTTGTACATTATGTAGTCTCAGGTATTCTGTTATAGCAGCACACATGGAATAAAAGGTTCCTTAAAGGAAATACTCAGTTAAGATAAAAAGCAAGAAGAACAGAACCCCACACATTAGAATTTATTTATATCATGCCCAGGAAGGGTGAGAGAGTGGGCTGGGAGCTGGAGAGGCTCACCGAGTGCTGTGTGCACGTAGGTCTCTATCGCTCTGAACTTCATCACGATGGATGATTACAATGAACCAAAAAAAATTAAATGAATAAATAAGTGAAGATGGAATTCAGAGGCCAAACCTGACATTGTGAGCTGCTCTTCTGGATCTCAGGAGGAATTGGCCTGAATAGCAGGTGTGAGATGTTCTAATGCCATTTTGAAGATTGAAGATTTTCCTGTGGCCAGTGCAAGACGGAGATTAGGGACTGAGAGCGGTGCCTGAAACCAGGAAGCGCGGCCTCAGTGTGAAAGAAGAGTTAGAGAAGCTATACTTAGTAGTTAGTAAAACAAGGAGTTTGCCTCTCTTTGTGGTTCTATACAAGGAGAAATGCCTTTTACGAGAAAGCAGAGCTTGTGCCGTGCTTTGGAGCTCAGTCCAAATTCTCATTGTCACATTGTCACTGAGATTTGATTACTATGAAAGTTGAACCAAAAGTAAAAATGGTAGATGAAATCCAGATATATCAGTAATCATTGTAAGTCAAACAATTTGACTCAATTCCCATATTAAAAGGCAGTGACTCTCAAATTGGGGGAAATTCTATTTTATTTGCAAGAGATTTTTTAACATATAATAGCACAGTAAAGTTGAACATTAAAGGCTGGGAAATATATATTAGGCAGAGCAGAAATAGTCACATTAGTGTCAAGCAAATTAGACTATAAGGTCACATATATTATTATGACATATGGAACAATGTTATAAGAAAATTACTACCCAGAAATATATTAAATTGAAATGCACATAAATAACAAGAAGATAAAATATATATATATATATATATATTATTTACATGTAATATATGTAATATAAAATATGTGTACAATGCAAAAATGGATAGAATTTCAAGGAAAAATGGACATGCATGAAACGATAGTAGGAAGGTGAATCATGTTGGATGCCTATAGGTTAAGCAGATAAATACCAGTCAGGATACAAAAGATACAACAGAATAGATTCAATTAGCAAATACAGCCACTATTCCAGAAATTAGTGAATACCCATTTTGTTTAACCACACAGCGAACACTTGCAAACACTAATCTCATACTAAGATATAGAGCGACTCTTTGGGCACATGTCAGAGAATCAATATCATACATACTACATCCTTTGTCTATAATGCAATAAACTTAGTAGTCAATCGTGAAAATTCAAAAAAGTTAATTTTATTAATACACTTAGTGTGTTTGTCAGTTAAAAATCATAGTGGCATTTAGCAAACATTTAGAACCAAATAATACACCATGAATCAAGAACTTGAGAGTTGAGCAAATAGAGTGCTCTGAGTGAGATTTTGAGGTTTATATTAACAGGTAAGAAAAATTCAAAATTAATTTTAAATAATGAAAGGGTATGAGACTACGAAATGCACCAGCCAATGCTTTAGCATCTCCATCTTTGATTTCTTTTTCTCCAGTCATGTCATATTTCGTGTCTTCCCTCTATCTTCTCCCACTGTCCCACCTTAGATCTTGTCATTTTTTTTATATGTTTGTGGTACTGAGGGTAAAACCCAAAGGCCCTCTACTTCCAGGCTATTCCCTCAGCCCTATTTTATTTTTTGATTTGGAAACAGGGTCTCACTAAGTTGCCAATAGCCTCACTAAATTGTGGAGGCTGACATAGATAGAACCTGGGATCTTCCTGTCTCAAACTCCTAAGCACTGGGATTATAGACATGCACCACCACACCTGGCTAGATCTTGCCATTTTTAACACCTGTTTATGAAATCGTCCAAGTCTGTCCCGCTCTCAAGGTCTCTGCCCTTACACTTCCCTTCATCTGGGACACTCTTCTTCACTGTATTCACGTTTCTTCCCCAGTGCACAGTCTCCAGGGGTGTCTTTCTTGATGTTTCTGATCAAATATACCTCTGACCATCATTTTCTACCTTCTGTTGATAGAACTTATACATGGTATACTAAAAAGTTACTAGTGGTGAATATGTGTGTGCATATGTATGTATCACATATGTAGTATATATATATACATATATGTATATACATATTGTAGTTAGATATAGAATGTCCTTTGAAAGCTCATATTCTCAGAGTGATGTGATTAAGTCATGAGGGATATAAACTCATGAGGATAAATTCTTTCTAATAGATTTACTGGGTGGTAACCTAGGCAGGTGAGATGTGGCTAAAGATGCGGTGGAATTTTAGGGATGTGGCCTTAGGGACTGTGCTTTTGTCTTTGAATCCCCTTTTTTCTAGTGCTTGCTCCAGCTTCCATGATGGAAGAGCAGATCTCATGCTCTCTCGCTTGCTCTATTTCCTGCCACCATCCCATTGACTCCTCAGACTCAGCCTGTCACGGACTGGACCTCCCAATCTCCAAAAAATGTGTGAACAAATAAGTCTTCCTTTCTCCAAGTTGTGTGGTCAGTTGCTTTGGATTACAGCAGTGAGGATGTTGACCAAGACTATATATAATTTCTGTTGTTTGCCCCTATTGGGCATAAATTCTATTAGTTCATGGTTCCTGCCTGTCCTATTCACTGACATAGCCTTATAACTAATCTTAGCAGCTTGGAAAATAATAAGTGCTTACAAATATTTTTAATGAAACAAATATGTGAATCTATACCATTCATAAAAGTACTACATATCAGATCTAAAGGAAAAAAATCTGTTTATAATTTGTCTTATAATTGAATTTCTCCTTTGGAATGTTCTATAAAAGTAAATGCTTTAAATGCCATGTTGAGTTATGAAATACATTTGCAGGACTTTATAATTTTTTAAAACCATAGCTGAACATGTAATTTCAATGAAATTTTTGCTGTGAATGGATAATATTTTTATGTGAGCTGACATGCCATTTTCTACTCTTCTTCCAAATAATATCTTTAAAAATAAGAGACAACAAGGAAGTATCTTCAGTATATCTGACTGGGGATCAATCATGGATAGCATTATTACTAATATCAGCAGTATCCTTCACTTAAGAAAACATATGTTTCCCATTATATCAAAAATTTTATTTGACATCGTGTGAACCTTTAGGAGTTGGATTTGTAGTTTATGGTTTGGGGATGGCCCCTCTTGAAATTTGTAATCGTGGTGTTGAAAAATATTTCATAGCCTAGGAGCACCATATATTGCAAAAGCTAGAAAGGAACAAAAATCCTGCCTTTTCTAGCATCGAGCTCTCTTTAAATCAGTTATTTGAATTTTTCCTATTGTGGAAGAAACATATAAACAATAAAAAATTAAATGTTTGCCTGGAAAATGATGGTTGGTAACATTTTACCATTCCTGTTCCTGTCTTGGGTTCTCAATGGTGGTCCTGGGCCCATTACCCTCGGTGTGCGGTTCAGTGCGTCCTATTCCAGTACACACTGGCTTGGCCCTTGCCCAGCCATCCTGGGGAAATCAAAAGTCAGGGAGCAGCACAAATGTGTAGGAGGCCTGCAGAGCTGTTCCCATGGACATTTCTCCTTCATTCCCTTCCCTGGCAGGTTTGACTCTGTTCCTCGTTGCTCTTTAGATCATCTGGAAAAAAAATCAAGAGAATAAAATTTGATCTGCTTATATGTTTAAAGTTAGCAATAATAAATGCTGGTGAGAATGTGGGGAAATAGGAGCCTTTATACATTGTTGGTGGAGTTGCAAATGAATGGAACTACTGTATGTCCCAGGGGTACCACTCCTGAATATTCTGAAGTCAAAATTTTATAGTCATACCTGCAGATCTATGTCTGTAGCAGCAGAATTC
Source organism: Muscardinus avellanarius (assembly GCF_963383645.1). Classification (NCBI taxonomy): domain Eukaryota; kingdom Metazoa; phylum Chordata; class Mammalia; order Rodentia; family Gliridae; genus Muscardinus; species Muscardinus avellanarius. The sequence goes on from NC_137796.1 coordinate 9,579,850, forward strand.
ACAATAGCCAAACTATGGAATCAACCTGGGTGTCCATCAACAGATGGATTACAAAATTGTGATATATACACACCATGAAATTTTATTGAGCCATAAGAAAACCAAAATTATGTCATTTTCAGGAAACTGGATGGAACTAGAAAATATTATGCTAAACGAGATCAGTCAGGCACACAAAGTGAAAACTCATTTGTTTCCCATGTGTGGGAACTAGGGAGAAATTGGGACACAAGAGGGAATCCAGACATAGGAGGAGAAATCCCAGTAGAGTGATGAAGGCGGGTCTTGGAGAGAGAGGTGGGGAGAAGGGGACTTGATGAAGGAGAGACTTCAGTGGATGCTATGCATCTATAGGAAGTTATCAATGCCGATCTCAATATCATGGACAAGAAAGGGGAGGGAGCAGGGTGGGGCCCAGGTGAAGCTCACCAAGTGCTGTGTGCGTGTATGTCTCTATCACTCTGAACTCTATTGTGTTGCATGAGCAGAAGGTACCAATAAAAGCTTTTGAAAGGAAAGGGTGGCCTAAATAGATTTTTGTTGTTGTTGTTGTTGTTGTTGTTGTTGTACAGGGGATGGAACTCTTCTACCTCTGGGCTACATTCCAAGACCTATTTTATATTTTTTATTAGGAAACAGGGTCTCCTAAGCCAGCACAGCTGGCTTCAAACCTGTGTGATCCTCCTGTCTCTGCCTCCCAAATGGGGAGATTACAAGCGTGTGCCACCACGCCCGGCCCCCAAACTGGATCTTGACAAGACCTGAAGCAATTTTTATTTCTCCTGTTGTGAGTTCCCTGGAAAATTCTGCAAGGCTGGCAAAGTGGCTGCTTCTTTCATGCTCTATCAGTTAGAACAAGTGCGATTATGTTGAAGGAACACTCCTTGCAAAGAAGGAAGGTTTATTTCTTGCTCTCCTGGGTCTTATGGGAGTGCTACCCACATGACTCTGGGCCCAGATCTGATGCTGTGCTCGCCATCTGGAACGGTGAAGACCACTGTGGCAGAGGGAAAGAGAGCAAGAGATCTGTGCACTGTCTTCTAGAGATTTGTATTGTATTTTCAGCTCAAACAGCACTGACCAAATCACGCTCCTTGCTACACTTGCCTTCAAGGAGCCAGACCAATGTCATTCCACCATGCTCACATGAAAAGAAAATAGAACATATGATATCTAATTGCTTTGTTGATGCATTCTAGAACATTGTATTGGAAGGTCTTTGTTCCCACTTAGTAAGAAAGGTTGTATGTTTTTTTTTTTTTTTTGCATAGTCCGTAATGGTAAAGATGGAGCAGTTGAATCATATAGGCTTGGTAGTTTTTTCCTTGTATGTCTACAGTACACAATTTTGGTGCTTTTTTACCTTTTCATGGAAATAACTACAAGTACAGATGTTCAGGTCCCATCACTATTGTCTTTCCCCCCACCTTTAATACTGTCTCTATCTCTAATTTTATCTGTTAAATGTGCCCTACCAGAGCCAATAGGAGAAGAATTTCACGGTAATTGGTGTCACTAGTGACGAAGGGATACTAAACCTCCTATAAATTTAAATTCTGATAACTAATAAATGGTTCCATTTTAGGCCAAAACAGGGAGATCCATAGCTTGCACCAATTCCTCCTCCCACAATATGGCATATAAAATTTCACCTATATAATCACGCAGGTTGGATGGGGCTGCCTGGAGCACTGTGTGGAATGGAGGCTGAGGTCGCCCAGAGCTTAGCATGAAAAGCGCACGATGATTGGTTAACAGCATCTGCCATTGGCTCAGGACCAGTCATGGCGGGACACTTGCCAGTGATATGTCTGTCCTGTTCCAGTCCTTCACTTTCCACCTGTCTCTCCTTTGTGGGGGGGACTACACTCTGATGTAACCATCTGACCCCAACTTCTTTTCCACAGATCCCTTGCTATTTGTGCAAATGGGATCTGAATGCTAGACATCCAGTTTTCAGTCACTAAGAGGTGTCTGTCTCCTTCACAGTAAATTTAAAACAAAACAAATTGGAAAAAGCTTGACATTATTACTTATATCTATGGATGGGGGCCTGATGAAATTGAGTCATTCCCAAAGATCACGACACAGTAACTGATAATGTGATATCCTCGATGTGAAAAGCTGTACTCGAGCCCAGTCTTCTCAGAAGATACTCTCTGTTTGGAAAGCTGCTTACCTTTCTCCTCTGACAGCAAGATATTCTTTTTCTCTGACTTCAATAGTTATTAACTGGATAGCATCAGGAAAAAAAAAACCAAGGTGGAATGACTCATTGTAATCAGAATGGAAAACGAGAACATGAGAGGTTGTTCAAGGGTAAAAAACTATATGCCAAGGTAAAGGATAAGTTATATTCTAATAATTTATCAGGATTGGACTGAGTAGCTCTAAGAGTAGTTTAAAAACGTGAAAAAGAAAAGAAGAAAGAAAAGCTAAAGTATCAAAGGACAGCCTGGTTCTTGGTTTCACATCAGTGTGTGGTTTGGAAACTGACAACACGTACATTCTTGGTTTCAGAATCAGCATTTGGTATTAAGGTTTCTTCTCCACTTTTAAAGACACGATGAGGTTGAGCTCTCCATTTTAATCCAATAATTTATCATTGGGGATAAATATTTGACAAGTGATATAGTTACAGCTACCCTTATAAGCTAGTGAAAGGTGGGCTCCATGTCAAGAGAAATTAGAATGTTTCATTTTTCGTTGTTTTATGAGTGAAGAAATAATACTCTACCTCTTTGCATTCTTCATGACCAGAAAAAATTCTATAAACGCCAAATCTTCAAATTCAGACTTTAAGTAACTTGGCCATAAATATATTTCTAGCATGCAGTGATGTTTACCTAGTGGGACAGAGTCTGGCTGTCTGCTTTTGTGTACTAGTTAGAAAAGTTCTTCTCAAATTCTTGGGTTAACCCATTTTTCTCCCCAAAGCCGCAGTAAATAATTTAACAATACATAATTGCATTGGCATTTTTAGTTTTTATTTTTGTAACACAGTTAAATAGGAAATTTTAAAGTTTTCACAATATGAATTATACAGATTTATTTATACAGATTTGTGCATCCTCAAAGTACCAAATGTTTAAGGACATTTGCTTAACTGCATATGACAAAGAATTTTCTTCTTCTAAAACTTTTAGGGTAATTTTATGTTTTACAAAGTAAATCTCTAATCTGTTTTGAGTTAATATTTGTATAAGACTAGATTTGCCTTTTGTATATGGATGTCCAGTTAGTTAATTAAACACTTTTTGTTGGAAAAACTATTTTTCCAGATAAGTGCTGTATTTTTTGTCAAAAAGGTGAATTGGCCATATTTTTTGTTGGTTTGTTTCTGGACTTTGAAATGGTTTCTGTTGATTTATTTGTCTAACTTTTCTCTAGAACCATGCTGTCTTAATTATCATAGTTTTATAAGTATTTAAATTAGAAAGTTTGAGTCTACCAACAGCTTTTATTGTTTATTTATTTGCATTTTAAAATCAGCTTATGTATATCTATACATAAGTCCTGTTGGAATTTTTATTAGAATTCCATTGAATCTATGTTTTAATTGGGGTGTGTATAGAATTCACATTGCAACAATACGAAAACTTCCAATTTATAAACATATTTCTCCATTTATGTCAGTGATCTTTGAATTATTTTATCAATATTTTATAGTTTTCAGCTTAAAGATTTTTCACATGTTTATTATTTTATCCTTATATGTCTTTTTGTTTTTGGTAAATTTCCTTGCTCTGAAGTTACTTTGTATGATTTTAATAAAATTTCACCAGATATTTATTTGTGTTTGAATGGTACAGTTTTTCCATCTTGTAACCATAATGTACCTCTATCATTGGGTTATTTCCATCTTTTAACCATAATGTACCTGTATCATTGGGTTAAAGTGGGAGTTGTTAGAGTTGTTAATAACAAATCCTCTCCCTTTCCTTCATCGCGGGATGCCTTTAGCTTACCTTTTTTTGTTTTTCTTTTTTTTTTAATTGGTACTGGAGGCTGAATGTAGAGGCTTTGAATCTCTGAGCTACATCTCCAGCCCTATTTTATTTTTTTTAAAACAGGATCTTGCTAAGTTGCTGCGGGACTTCACTAAATTCCTGAGGCTGGTCATAAGCAAGTCCCGTATCTCCATTTTACCTGCCATTCTTTACTTTTTAGAATTAACAACGTAACCTCGAGCCACACATGGCATCCTAGACTGACATTTGCATTGAGCAGGGGAGGTGCCAAGATGCGAGCCTACTCCAAGTTGCTCAGAATCGACTCAAGTCAGCTTTACACATTGTTTTTGACTGTAACTCTCTGACAGACATACAGAGATCTGCACCCTTGATCACTTAAGTTCCTTAAATTTTTATTTTATTTTATTTAAGTGTGTGTGTGTGTGTATGTGTGTGTGTTGCAGTTATTCACTAATAACCACCTGATCCTCTGATAGAATATTGGCTTGAGAAGCCCAGATTTTCCATTTATCAGGAAATAAGCCAGTAATATTTAACTTAGAATGTTTAGCTTGGACAGAATATAAGTCTCATAAATACTAATTTGCAAGAAGTCACCATGGGCTACAGAAATAAGTGGATCGACCTTCGGTAAGTCTGCAGCTGAGAAGCCAGCCAGATGATCCCATTGTCAGGAAATCCCTGAAGGAATTGGTTCAACACAGCAGGAGAAGCAAATCTACCGTCGTCCTCCGGCTGGACGAGATTGTCCTGGTGGTAGTTACATGTATTCTTTGGCCAACAGCCATTTCCACAGTCCCAAAACAACGATGGCTCAGCTGTGAAGGCCTGTCTTAAATAGAATGGTTCTGCAGCATTTGGCTGGCCCCCCAAAATCAGCAACGTAAAGGAGCGCTAAGAAGATCGAAGTTAAGATAGAAGGTGAGATCAACGGGCCAGACTGCAATTGTCAGGGTTAAGAAAACATACAAATGTGTTTCAACACAATGGTATTTCAGGTCAGCCAACTCCCTGAAATTTGTAGGATTATCTTGTCCCTGCATTTTTCCAGGGAAAGGGACATTTCTTTAAATCCATCAAGGGCCCAGCAAAATAAAGAATTGCTGAATCTGTAATGCAAACATTTGTCAATCTGCAAAGTCAAGCTATGCTTTGTAGAGAATGAATCATTAATAATAACAGACAAAGCTAGATGTGGAGGTTCACTCCCATAATCCCAGTGCTTGAGAGACTCAGGCAGCGAGATAGCCGGTTCAAGACCAAACTCAGCAACTTAGCAAGGCCCTTAGCAACTTAGTGAGACCCTGTTTCAAAGTCAAGAATAAAAGGGTTGGGGGCATAGCTCAGAGGTACAATGCCTCTGAACTTTTTATATATTTTGCTTACAATATTAAATAAAAATCATGAACAAATATTTATAAAAAGTTTGTATATTTATAATATACAAACTTTTGTTATATATATATATATATATATATATATATATATATATATATATATATATATATATATATATTGTTCTGGTCAGCATTCTTTAGATATAATCTAAAACACTGACCATGTAACTTAGAGAAAATAAAATTTATTTTCTTATGGGTTTGGTTTCAGTCCATGTGAGGCTGGGGACCATGAATCTCAGGACATGGCAGGCAGTGGGTGGCAGAGGAAAAGTGTATGGGCTGTGATCCTCACGTTATGGAGGCGAGAGAGTGAGAGAGAGAGAGAGAGAGAGAGAGAGAGAGAGAGAGAGAGAGAAAGAAGAAGAAGAAGAAGAAGAAGAAGAAGAAGGAGGAGGAGGAGGAGGAGGAGGAGGAGGAAGAGGAGGAGGAGGAGGAGGAGGAGGAGGAGGAGGAGAGGGGGGAGAGAGAGAAGGGAGAGGAAGAACCTTTATATAATCTCCAAGGCTGCACCCGCCTCCAGCCACACCCTACTAGCTTGGGTCACCACCCAGATATGTTCATTACAATGGATCCATCTACTGCTGTGATTAGAAACCTTAATTAATTGTATCAGCTCCAAGCATTAGTAAATGAGCTCTTTAGGGGACATGCTGTATTTAACTATAACACCTAGTGTTTATGTATATATTTATATATACATATACCCCTACTAATGGCCTACTCTGTGTATGTGTATACATACAACCACTGTCACACCCTCAGTATTTACCCACTCTGTGACCTCTTTTATTTTGGGTGCTCCCATTTTATACCAAAAAAACACTGAGGCTTAGAAGGTATTGTTACCAACACTTACCTCATATGGTGATTATAGGAGATTGATGAGACAACACAAGTAAAAATGCCTGGTACCCTGAAAACATTCAGGGAGTCTTAGCTACTGATATGATTGTGATAATAACTGTCAAAATGGAGACATGAGGTTTTAGAAATCACATGTAGGCTGGTAACATCAGGTACATTCTATGTCCTGAAAGCTGATGGGCTTCTATATATCAGGATGTCTCAGTGACTGAAGTTACGTCAGTGGGCTAACACTGAGGAAGAGTTCATCAGTGTAGGTCATATGAAAAAAAGTAGCTTGTCAGGGTCCTATTGGGAAACTTATGAGTCTCAG